>NC_085878.1:34901841-34911841 GCF_034702125.1 Engraulis encrasicolus
TCACTTTCCAATTTGTATTGTCTGTAAGGACTCAAAAACAACGCCAACGTCTCCAGTCATTCCCAAGACGATTCCCAATTCCCATCATCTACAGATTGACATCTTTGTAAATCCAGAAATGCAGTATTTCAAAATATTAACAGAAAACAACTGCAGAGGAAGATGGCTCTCACAAGCAGCAGCATCATTTGTTGTATGTGTCAGAACTGTGGGTAGGCAATGGAGTTGGGAGCCACTGGAGCCAAATCTGCCTGGTCATGAAATTCCATATCTTTGCTGGCCAAGGGGAAAAATTAAGACAGGCACTCAGCACAAGCTATCGTCACAGAGATTACACTGCGGCCACGGCTTCGCACCACCCGCCCAAGAGAGTGTTCGATGCCTGTCATTAGTTAAGACGAGCCCCATCCAGCACAAGCAACACGGCCCAGCCGTTATTTCACCTACTGTGACGAGGACGAAACCCGAGACCAGACAGAGACATGGCTTCTGAAAACCATAGAGATTATTTGTATTAGACACACATATTTAAACATTAAATCAAAACTGTGGGTTTTGGGGGGGATTTGGGGGCGTCTGAAACCGTAACCGAGACCAAAAGAGAGAAAAAGCATTGGAATTATTGTGGTATTTGCTTTTGAGGCAGAACAATATTGGGCAACTGTGTTTTGCCGTGAACCCAACATCTCTCTGGGCAGTGAGTGACCAGGGTTGCCAGATGAGGCTGATGATGAATGTTCAAAACCCGCCTAGAAGCACAAAATCCCGCCCAACTCTATTGATTTCTATGGCAAAAAGTGGGCGGGTTTTTCTGATAAATGCTATTTTTACCCGCACACGGCCATCCTAAGCAGCCCAATTGGGCAGGAACCAGCCCAATCTGGCAACACTGAGCGACCGCTATTTAGCTAGCCTCAGGGTTACCTAGAGACAAGCGTGCAAGGTTCAAAACAATGGGAATGATGTCCATTTGGAGGGAAAACGACTACTTCCTGTTTACTCTCCACTGACCTCCTTCTCGTTGTTATCACACCAATCTCCTGTTGTGTTAACAAGACCGTGACACATCACCATTGCCAGCAATGGGCACTATACCGAAACTGTCGGACTCTGAAACTGTTGGATTTATCATTCTGATGTGGGTGGATGAAGTTTAGATAAATTATTAATTGTATTAGTATAATGTATTACAACATTTCCTTTTGAAAATGCTTCCTCTCTTCCCGCTGTGAGCAACGGTGTTGTGTAATAAAACAATGGCATGTGCATGACAGTGACTCAGCTTTGAAGTGGAGTGAGCTGAAAAAGTTAATCATCAGCACATATGGAAAAAGAAATTCCCATATCTCCCAGACAAAGGAATCCATGGAGGAAGGAAAAGACGGAAAGAGGGAAAGAAAAACAGGAGAGACACAATGAGAGAGAGAGAGAGAGAGAGAGAGAGAGAGAGAGAGAGAGAGAGAGAGAGAGAGAGAGAGAGAGAGAGAGAGAGAGAGAGAGAGAGAGAGAGAGAGAGATAGAGAGAGAGAGAGAGAGAGAGAGAGATAGAGAGAGAGAGAGAGAGAGAGAGAGAGATATGAATAGTGAGAGAGAGAGATATGAATAGTGTGTGAGAGAGAGAGAGAGAGAGAGAGAGAGAGAGAGAGAGAGAGAGAGAGAGAGAGAGAGAGAGAGAGAGAGAGAGAGAGCAAGAGGGGAAAAGAGAGGAGGGTTGACAGAGTTCCTGTCTGGGATTTCATATTGCACCAGCAGCCAAGCCAAAAAAGAGAAGAGTTCTCTCTGCCATAGAGTACTGTGTGTCCAGACTGCGCACTGCAGACACTTGTATCGGTGTGTGTGTCTTTAGATTTGTGTGAGTGTGAGCAGTCTACCTATTTTAAGCCACTTGTAAAAACAAACACAAGTTCCTATGTGGAGCCTGCACAGCAATCCTGCTAGTTTTCGTCATGCTTGCCAACAACTGTACTGCTGCAGCCATTCTCTTGCCGCGTGTCCGAGTGTGTGTGTATTTCTCTATGTGTGCGTATTTCTATATGTGTGTGTGTGTGTGCGTG
This sequence comes from Engraulis encrasicolus, assembly GCF_034702125.1. NCBI lineage: Eukaryota > Metazoa > Chordata > Actinopteri > Clupeiformes > Engraulidae > Engraulis > Engraulis encrasicolus. The sequence goes on from NC_085878.1 coordinate 34,903,896, forward strand.
TGTGTGTGTGTATTGGACATGTACGCATACGAGATGCCCTGCTGCAGACACTAGCCAGGCCGCGTCCTCCTAGTGATGCAACACCTTGAGTGTTGCTTCTAGTCAGGCCAGGAGCAATACAAATATCGTTTTTGAGCTCCAGAAAAATCGGGAACCCCTCCCATTTTGTCGGGATGCAAGCAACCAGTAGCAAACCGAGCAAGCCGGGTCAACCATGCCGTTTGGGAAATGTTAATTGTTATGCTCTTGGTCAGACCAAGTCTCGAAGAGATTTAAAACTCGATGATAATCAGGTTAGCAGAAACTGGAAGTCAGTGCAATACATACTTCATCACCAGTAGCAAAGCACAGACACAGAGAGTGCTGTAGTATTGATGTTAACACAGGCAGAGACCTGATCACTTTCCCTGCTGCCGCTGCCGGTGCCGGTGCCGGTGCTGGGGGACTGCATACAGCACACAGAGGGCCCGTGTGGCTAGCCTTGGACTACCTTTGGCTTAATGTGGCATTTAACAAGAATCAGCTAAAACCCACACATTACAGTACAGTGCAGAATGTCATTCTGCTGGATGCCAACACGTTCTGGATGGGAAGTTAAGTCAGTGCGATCAGAATCTGGAACACACAGACGCAAACACAGACACATACACATACACACAGACACACACAGGTTGTGTGGTGCATGAGCGATGCCGGGGCATGCAGTGCTCAAAAAAAGCATGGCACTGACTGGGGTCGTACCGTACGCAAATTCCACCGTGGTTGAGCAAATTTCCGGAGGATACGGCGTGAAAAAGTAAGAAAAATCTCCTGTGGCTGAGGGCATTCCATTGTAAATCTTTAGCGAACGGTCGGTAGTAACATCAATGGGAGCATGACAGGGAGGAGGGATGGCGAGGTAGTAGCTTCTTTTTCTGCTTGCCCTGCGGTGACTGAGGTTTTCCTCATTGCTTTGACAACGGCCAGTCCGTTTCTATGATGGTCATGCACTCTACGTTTTGTTTTGCTACGTGTTGCTCTGTTGTCGCCCCCCATCCCCATCCCCCTCCCTCTCTCTCTCTCTCTCTCTCTCTCTCTCTGTTTCCCTCAGTTTTTCACTCGCTGCGAGTGTTTCTCTCTTCGCTTGCAGCCACAGGACCCAGCTGGAGTCTATGTGCTCACATCGGGAGGAAGAGAGAGACAAGTTTAGGCTGCAGACAGGGGACAAAGAGAAGTGGATACACCACACCACAAGGGCCTGTGACACCCAGATAACACAGCACACAATGTCATCCATGAGACTGATGAGACAGTTCTACAGCAGAGAGGAAAAAAAGAACTTATCTCCAGTACATTGTCACACACACGCACACAGGGGGACACACACGCGCACGCCTGCGCGCACACACAAAAACATGACAACAAGCTTATCAAACGTCCAGGATGTTTCCAGCCAAATACATACACAAATGGCAGACAGGGATATTCTCTCTCTCTCTCTCTCTCTCTCTCTCTCTCTCTCTCTCTCTCTCTCTCTCTCTCTCTTCTCTCTCTCTCTCTCTCTCTCTCTCTCTCTCTCTCTCTCTCTCTCTCTCTCTCTCTCTCTCTCTCTCTCTCTCTCTCTCTCTCTCTCTCTCTCTCTCTCTCTCTCTCTCTCTCTCTCTCTCTCTCTCTCTCTCTCTCTCTTCTCTCTCTCTCTCTCTCTCTCTCTCTCTCTCTTCTCTCTCTCTCTCTCTCTCCTCTCTCTCTCTCTCTCTCTCTCTCTCTCTCTCTCTCTCTCTCTCTTCTCTCTCTCTCTCTCTCTCTCTCTCTCTCTCTCTCTCTCTCTCTCTCTCTCTCGGTCTCTGTGAAAAACCATGCTCCCAAAAGTTCTTTGGTACGGTTTCTTTTTTTGGTTGATCGGCCTCCTAAACGGAGCCCATTATATTAATTATGCCAAAAGTCAGTCTTCCCCTCGGCCTGCGTGGTCATGAGACACTCATGGTCCCATGGCCATAGTGATGGTGTTCCCTAATCACACTCTCTAGAAACATGACTCGCAGTGGAGACAGTCAGACACGGGACCAGGGAAGAGGACACGGTGGATGGCATAGAGGTATGTTGTCCTGGGCCCAGGGGGAGAGGGAGTCCAGAACGAAGAAAAAAGTAATCTGAAAGCCACCCACTCCCCACTCTTTAGAAACATGGGTGGGGAAACTTTTTCATTCGAGGGCCACTTCAAATTTTATAAAGTCCTCCAAGGGCCGTACTATGAACACAAACCAGGATTTACACTTTAGGCCTACATATTGAAGGTGGCCAATGTAATTTGTAAGATTCCTTTACACAACGTGTCATATTTCCTGTGAAACAGCATAACATTAAAATTATATCGGGGCCAAATAAGATGGCCTCAAAGGCTGTAAATGGCCCTCGAGACATAGATTTCTCAGTCCTGATTTAGAAACATGACTCGCAGTGGAGCCAGTCAGACATGGGACAGGGGAAGTGGACACGGTGGACGGCAAAGAGGTCTGTTGTCCCGGGCCCAGGGAGAGAGGGAGCCAACTGGGGAGCACACTGACACACAGCCGGTAAAGTTAACCTATCGTGTTTACTTACTCAAAATCATCGAACCCCGGGCAAGACCCAAACAATAGAAGCACAACAATGGTGCAGCCCTAACAGGCATTAAACAATGCTCTCAGCACAATTGAACTGGCCTGAAGTGGACGTACCAGTGACCCTATCTGATCTGTACTATGCCCCACCGCCCCACCACGCCCCCCACCTCCCATCATTCTTCCCATTCCTATGTTATGAGCACTGCCATCATCATAGGCATCTAGTGTGTCTCAATAGAGGGCTCAGTGTCACCGTCAGAGATGCAAAGATAGCCGTGAACACACACACACACACACACACACACACACACACACACACACACACACACACACACACACACACACACACACACACACACACACACACACACATACACACATACACACACACACACACACACACACACACACACACACACACACACACACACACACACACACACACACACACACACATGTGCGCACACGCATGCCCCCTTTTTTCAGTGCAAAGCTCTGTGAGACGCAGTTGACACGACAGACTCACTATGATGAGAGGTGGGTGCCGTCAACAAGGCAAAAGTGTTTACAACACGTCTCCATACATACACACACACACACACACAAACACACACACGATATCCAAACACTGGAGCTGTTTGCAAGGACAACCAAATGGTAAGCTGGGAACAATTCCAAGAAGAACCGTGAGAAGGACGGATCTCAGACAGAGAGAGAGAGAGAGAGAGAGAGAGAGAGAGAGATAGTGTTAGAGAGATACAGAGAGAGAGTGAGAGCGAGAGCGAGCATCCCAATCCTGTGTTTACCTGATGCATAATTATATTCATCTCTGGGAAAACAACAGAGGGGAGCCTGTCCTGAGAGTTAGTGGAAGGCGTCATGACAACCATAACTACCATAACAACCCAATCAGGGCTGCTAATAACTGATTATATTCCTATGGGTTATAAAAACGAAGGTGTGCTTACTGTATGTAGGTGACTGTCGTTTGGATGATGACAGGGGAGAGGGAAGGGAAGATGATTGGGTGATTTACTGTACAGTATATCCCTATGCTGCATAAAAAAGGTCTTTTAAAGAAGTATATTTTTTGGTCTTTTATTTTATGACTTTATTTTACGAGAGGACAGTGAATGAGTGACAGGAAATGAACGAGGTGAGAGAGTCATGGGGAAGGATCAGCGAAGGACCCAGGCCGTAATCGAACATGAGTTGCCAGCGTAGCAGCCCAGTGCCCTACTGTTAGAGCCTCGGTAGGGCCATAATGAGGTGTGTTTAAGGTATATACGTAGGTGACTGTGTCACTCGGAGGATGACACACCGGCGGAAAGGGAGGGGAAGCGTTTGGTCATTTATGGTATGGCCATAATTGAAACAGAGATATGAAACACACACACACACACACACACACAAAAAACCCTGTCAAGAAAAGTCCCTTCAAAACTGCATGATATCAGCTGATTGTTTCAGATCTAATCGTCCAGTGTAACTGTGGATACCCTTCACATGATTTTTAGTGTTTATTGGTAGCGACACAACATTGCCCTAACAGCATCATAAAAATACCATGTTGATTATGACGCGCCCCAGTTCAGTGTGTGTGTGTGTGTGTGTGTGTGTGTGTGTGTGTGTGTGTGTGTGTGTGTGTGTGTGTGTGTGTGTGTGTGTGTGTGTGTGTGTGTGTCGGGATGAGGACGCAGTTTTCAGTAATGAGATGTCGGCACATTCCTGCAGCACCTGAGTCAGATAGGATGAGATTATCAGAGTGAGATGTTCTTCATGTCTGCCCTACTGCAGCACTCCTGTCCTGCTCGCCCTCCTCCAAGGTCATGGACATGGCTGGATTGGCCATAGGGCATAAAACAGGGCAATTGCCCGGTAGACAGTTGACGATTTTGTCCTGCTACTCTCCCCGGTGTAGCGGCATCAGTCCTCATCAGTCCGCTACAGCAGACCTCTCTGAGTCAGATTTACATTTTCATTTTGGCTGTTCTGGTCAAAGTAGCTTGTAATAGATGACTATAAATACTGTCACAGGCTTCATTGACTCTCTTAAATGCCTGGCGGACTGGTCTTCACTGAAAATGCCCAGCCTGATATTTTGCCCCAGCCCAGCCTTGGTCATAAGATGTCGAGCTAGAAACCCAGACAGTGCAGCCAGAACTGGAAGCCCAAGTGAAAAACTCCCCAAAAAGCCTGGCTACCTTCCCCCAGTGAGACAGCATTACAATGTAATTTACATTGAAGTACAGCAGTACATTGAAGGGCAAAATAAGATAATAAGACCCTCCCTCCTCCAGCTGTCTTTCAGGTCATGGGATGCTGAGCTAGAAAGCTGCACAATGCCATCAGTACTAGAAGCCCACGTGATTGGCTCCCCCAAAAACCCTGCCTGCCTTTCTCCAGTAGGGAAGCAATCAGACAACATATGGAGGGGCAGAATGATATCAGATGTTCCTTCTGCTTTACCCCAGCACTCTCCCAGCTTATGGGATGCTGAGCTAGGAAGCTGGACAACGCAGCCGCCAGTAGGCTTACCAAAGTAAACAGCTCCCTAAAACATCTGCCTGGCCTTCCCCACGCAGGAAAGGAGCCACACAGCATACAATGCTGAAGGGCAGAAAAATATAAGATATTCCTCTGCCCTACTCTACTCCAGCTGTCCTATACTATGAAACTGGATCAAGAGTAAAGCAGGTTAAGTTGAGAGGTAAAGCATCTAATAGAAGAGCCTGGAGGTTCCACGCTCTTCTATTTGGTGATTTACCTCTCAACTTAACCTGCTTTACTCCTGAACCAGCTTCTTAGTATACCCCTCAGGTCATCATGGGATGCAGAGCTAGGAGGCTGGACAATGCTGTTGGTACAATAAGCCTAAGTCAGTGGCTTTCAAACTTGGGGTCGAGACCCCATACAAATGGGGTCGCCTGGAATTCAAATGGGGTCGCCTGGAATGTCTTGCTGTGTAAAAAAGTACACTGATTTAGATTTATACTGCAATATTACTTATTAATCTGATTGAAATGTTACGGTCAGTCTTACATCTTTTCAGAAATACTGTGCTACAAGTTTAATAGCCTACAAGTTAGCTCAGTCTTTCTTTTTTTTGGTTGTGTAAAATACTGTATGTGTATGGGGTCCCCAGAAATTTGTGATCTCAAAGTGGGGTCCCGGCCTAAAAAAGGTTGAGAACCACTGGCCTAAGTGAACGGCTCCCCTAAAACCTTGTCTGGCTTCCCCCATCAGGAAAGCAGTCAAATACCATACTGAAGGCCACTAGTGAATAGATCTGCACTCAAAAGAAGGGTTTCAGGTCAGTGGGTCGCTATGCACTTGAATGGCATTGTAAAATCAATCACTACACGCCACACTGACAAACTGACAGTAACCTAGAGGAAGCCTCACTGCCTGAGGGCCTAACCACCAAGATCATGCTGGCAGTGCACTTAAATATCTCTGACACACGCGCACTCACACACTCACACTCAACTGTAACATACAGATACAATATCAATTTCCGATCAAGCTTGCCCTTTGAACTAGTTATGTCAGTTATTGACAGACACATTTCTCTGACCTACAGCACATTGCTGTAGGCCTAATTACGTGTGTGTTTTGCTACAGCGCTGTGAGGTGAGCATAAAACAAGATAAAAAAAATACTTCTGGCTCACAACTAGCATGTTGCATCCTGGGAAACCCTTAGAGATGAAGCACGTTAGGAACAAATACCCCTGCTTCCTCAGGATCTCCCTTGGTGAGGAGAAGTTAAATGTGCATGAGTGTGTGTGTGCGCGCGCGCGCGCGTGCGCGTGCGTGTGCGTGTTGTACACATTGAGAATGACTCTGATTGACAAACCCTTTGTGTGTAAAATGCATTTCCTTTCTTTTTTGGGCTACTCGCTCTCCAGTGGGGGTTAGGTTGGTGACATGAGGGGTCCATGACATCAACATTCCTCTCAGTGTGAATCCCGGAGCCGTCCTATTCTCTTGTCTCCTGCACTTCCTTGACAAACACACACAGCACCGCCAAAAGAGAGAGAGAGGAAAGGGGCTTCCACACTGAAGCGAACCAAAATAAACACACGGTGCGTGTCTAGACTCAAAAGGTGCAAACACGCTCAGCAGTTGGTCCAGAGCATTGAAGTTGTAACACCGACCGACATCCGCGGATAGTTTTTACTGGCCAAGTGGAGCAAAAAGACCCCCCTCCCTCCTGAGGGTCATGTAAAAAGGACACGTTTTAAAAGGGCCAATGAACAAAGTTTTTGTCAAAGGTCAAAGTTCGCATGTGTGATGCGTCAAGAGTCCCTAGGTGGTCTGCTTTCAAGGTGAAATCACACACACACACACACACACACGCACAACTGGAACACATCATGGAACACATCCACGTACACACACATGCACGCACGCGCACGCACGCACGCACGCACGCACGCACGCACGCACACACGCACACACGCACACACACACAGCCATATATGGACACACGTAAAGGTTGCAGCAAACAGCCTCCTCATTAGTCAGAAAACATTCTTGAGGAAAAAACGGGGGCCAAGGCACGAGTAATCTAAATTACTCCCAGCATTCAATAGGGGTCAGTCAGTCGGTTCTCAATCGCACAGCTCAGTCAGTCAGCACCAAATCATCCATCTGTCGCAACGCAAGCCCCCAGAGTCACAGCTCCTCATCAGCCGTGACAGAACAAAGTGTAGAGAGTAGATATTTGCAGAACAGACACACATATAAAAGGCGTTTTTCTTTCCACAAAACCAGGCCACAAAAAAAAAACCCTTCAGGAACAGACACAACACACTAGACTCCAAACACCAAAGACATTTCCACTGCTGCTAGAGATGCTTTGATGCCAACACATGGCTGATAAGCAGAGATAATGCAGTATATGAGGCCAGTCCCGAGTGGAGCGGCGCCCTGGTGGCCGTGGGCGAAGCAGTCAGTGCCCCATGTCCGCCGCTGGGCATCTGGCAGCGCTTACCGTAGCTTAGCCTCTGCAACTGGTTGGAGGCCTGGCATCACAGATTGGGATCAGCAGAACCACACGGGGACCAATAATCACACACACACAGACACACACACAGACACACACACACACGCACACACGCACACACATAGGCACGGACTCACACTCACACATGGAAGAGTAAGTGTGTACTGCATGTTGGCACTTCTGTAGAGCTTTCAAACTCTCTCAAAGCTTAGACACACACACACACACACACCCTATGTACACATGTGCCTGCACTATACTATAAATTCATACATGCACACTAGCACAGACACATAAACCTTTTCACAACATTTGAGGTACTGTATTTTCAGCCATGGTTTCTGGCACACAGTT
>NC_085878.1:34914341-35039341 GCF_034702125.1 Engraulis encrasicolus
GAGAGAGAGCAAGAGAGTGAACGAGAGGGAGAGAGCAAGAACAAGCACGAGAGCGAGCCAGTAGGGAAGAGAGGGAGAAGGAGAGAGGAGGTAGAAAACACCAAAACAGAGTGTTTGCATATACAGCACTGCGTGTACCCCTCTGAGTTCCACGACAGGAAGTCCAACTTATAAATATCCGCCAATAGGAAGCAGCGATTCGACTAACCACCCTGAGTCCCCATGGAGCGAGCGCTGCCAACGGCCGGCCTCAGGACAGACAGCCATGTGGTATATGGCCCTCACTGGGCAAGCAGCCGGAGCCTCAGACCTGCTAGGCCCCAGCCAGAGGGCTTTGCAACCTGGCCGCGTTTAGCATGCACGGCCCCAAGAGGACTCACTGCTGAAGCCATGGGGATAAGCAAAACAGCCATGGCATTCGGGGAGTGCGAGTTTGAGACCGAAGCTTTCAAAAGGTGTTTGCAATGTTTGCAATGCAATGCAACTGTACTGTATTGATGTTGCGCTTCCTTTTGCAAAAAGTAATTCACAAACAGAAGCACTGGTAAATACAAGCTTGGTAAATATGTTTGCAATGTTGAACAATACTGATGTTAGTGCTTCCATTCACAAAGTGATTCACAAACTGAAGTTCTTTGTAAATACAAGTTATTCCTATTCCTATTCATGCATTTCTATTTTAATGGGCTAGGGGAAAGCACAGGCCTGACATCAGTAAAGCAGCAACTTGGGTTAAAACACTGCAACAAAAGATAGAGGGGTAGTGGTGGTGGTGGTGGTGGTGATGGTGGTGGTGGTGGTGGTGGTAGTGGTGGTGGTGAGGTGACTGTACGGTAGGGGTGGGGAACCTATGTCTCGAGGGCCATTTACGGCCCTTGAGGCCGTTTTATCCAGCCGATATAATTTTAATGTTATGCAGCTTCACATGAAATATGCCATTCTGTAAAGGAATCTTAGAATTACTTAAGCAAGTTATATTCATGCGACCTAGAGAATGTGGGGCCTGTTTTAAAGGTGGTTGGCTTCAATATAGGCCTAAAGTGCAGGGGGAAATCCTGGTTTGTGTTCATAGTGCTGCCCTGACTTTCTCGGCCCTTGGAGGAGTTTTAAGTGGCCCCTCGAATGAAAAGGGTTCCCCACCCCTGCTCTACGGTACCTTCCAGGCTGGAGATGGTGGATGGGGCTATACTATAGCACTGGAGTGAAAAGTATGCATGCTGGCCGTACTCTGGCACCGGCTGGTACAGTGGCAGCAGGTGAGAAAAGCAAGGCCCCTGTGTCATGTTAATAATCACAGGCACACCGTTTACTTTGACCTGGAAGACATACAGCGTTTACACAGAGCACGGGGAAGACCTGTGTAACTTATGCCCTGTTCTCTCGCACGGCTCAGCTAATGTGCTAGCACGAACATGGAATTTAAGCAGCAGGGGGAGAAATGGAGGACTTTTTTTGCCATGTTAGAGACAGAGACTTAACTCACAACATGTAGAATGTCTAAAGCCATTCAGAAATTGACCTAGAAATTGACCTAGATTCGGGGATCACCATTTCCTGATTTTTTTGTATACACACAGAAACGCCTCATTTTCACAATGTTTAAAACACTACAGTATACACAGGCATTAACGACCATCCACTTTCAAAATACAAATATTTATACAAGAGATGGGGGTGTGGGTTCAAGACGGCATGTCGAAGTCATTGGGTCCTTTTTTCTATGCTGCATCAATGTTGAACACTTCACTGTAGCCTACCGTATGGAAGTCAGCAAAAGAAGAGAATACAAGTCCTTCTGATAGGCCCAGATCTTGCCTATTTTTAACATTTCTTCATGCCATTCTCTGAAAAGTAAGCAACAGCGTTCCAACTGAATTTATCCCACACAATAAACACCAGGTTTCATATAACATAATAGAGCCAATAATAGTACTTGTGGAAAATGACTACCCCCAACAGACTCACAGTCAAAAGGCCACGGTATGCAATGCAGAGCCAGTGTGCATGGAGGGCAGGGTGAAGGCAGTTTGTACGCTGCTTAAAACCAGCCAATATAACAGTGCCATTAGGAGACATTAAGTATGTAATTTTCTTTTGCAGCGTTTCACAGCTGTGATTTTCCTTTTTTTCCTCACTGGAAGGCACTGAGAGATGATGTGGCAAGTTCTCTTCTGTGCTGTGCTGTGCTGTGCTGTGCTGTGCTGTGCTGTGCTGTGCGGCTCGTGAATGGAAGGAAACAAGTCCCAACAGCTTAGTGAGTATTGGCACCACCAAGGCCTGCTTAACACCACAGCCAGACTACTTCTACACCACAGACCAGGGTAAAATGCCGACTACCACCAAAAAAAGTGGCAGAGAGAGAGAGAGAGAGAGAGAGAGAGAGAGAGAGAGAGAGAGAGAGAGAGAGAGAGAGAGAGAGAGAGAGAGAGAGAGAGAGAGAGAGAGAGAGAGATAAAGAGAGAAACCGACTCGTGTCTGAACAGACTGTGAGTCAACTCAGGACATGAATCCACAAAGAAACACTACGACGTACGTACGTACGTACTGTGTACATGCATGCAGGCAGGCAGGCAGGCGGTGTCAGAGCTGTTGGCTATTCTTAAGAACCTTTCTACCCACCCACCCCTTTTTGGTTTCCCATACAATAGGTCCATGTTCGTGTCAAAACAGGATAGCCACCATGGGTAGGGGAGCACAAGAAAAAACAAAAGAAATGGATAAGGCAAGAAAGAGAAGGGGGAAGGAAAAACAACACCCAGAGCATTAATACTGAGTAAAGGGCAACATAAAGTCAGCCAAGGAACAAAGACCTATGAACTGCATGAACTGAAGTCCTCACAAGGGCTACACAGTGATGTTTTTTAATCACTGCAACAGGAGTCACTAGCCATTCAGCCCTTCTTGCCACAGTTTTGTCATCGGTTTTTCTTTTTTCTTGACATGTCTAAGCTCTGAAGATGGTGTGCCACAGCGAGAGGATCAGTGCTTATCCAACATGACAATAAATCAGACAAATAAAAAACGGAAACTGAGAAACTGATCTTTTTCGTGGTTATTTGTGCTTATTAATGTACAAGTTGCACATACAAGAACATATAGGCTATATACGTACATAAGCAAACTGCCAACTAGGCTAGTTGCTGGTGAAATAGAATACTGGCCACAGCCGATTTACCTGAATTTGGCCAATTGGTAGGAGCCAATATCAGGCCCGGGCAGCCATGTGCCAATGTGCATCGAGCTGTCGTCATGGCCCCTGATGTGGTATGGTATGGTACACTATGTGTGTAGGAAAATAATCATTGTGGCAAATTCACAAAATTCTTGCATATAGTAATTTGTCTGAAGTTCAGACATGGATGACTGGTTTTCAAGGTTAGGCTCCACTATCTCAATCCTACACTTAAGAAGCCAGAACTACGCATACTGTACATCTGGAGAAGTGGAATAGAAGTGGAAAAAACATCTTACTCTTTTGGCAGTGACAAAGGCTAGACACAAATAGGTCTTGGAATTCACAGGGAAGCTGACAACATCCTGTGCGAAGGTGAAAGGGCCCAAGGATTTATTGCCCCGAGATCAGAAAAAAAAGAAGTTAGGCTATCTACATTATGCAGACTAGACGGAAACGTACAGCAGATATAAGTTATGGCCTTGTAAACATGCCAGAGTGACACACAGCTTTGAGGCCATCACTTGCACTGGGCAATTTCCTCTCTGCAGACGTCATCACGATGGTTCGATTAACAGCCAGTTGTTTACTAAAAACATTGTATCGACGGGCATGGACAAGAGCATTTACAGTAAATAGTGACATTAGTGGACGTAGGAGTAGTTTAGACCATAAAATATTAAGTGCAAACAGGAAATAAAGTGCAATCAATTGGAATCAACATGACATCACTCACAATCTATGAATGGGATTCAATGAATAAATGAACACCTTTCTTCTCACATTTCTTAACTCATTGATGCCTAAAGCACCTGCAAAAAAATGCCTGCTGAATACCTACCTAAATACCTCAGCCTCTGATGCAGATAAAAACATGTGACATGATTGCATTTAAACCCCAAGACCCTCGTCTTGCATTAGAATGTGTTCATTGAGCTGTAACATACCCGCATTTTTATTTAAAAAAGTTAAAAAAGTTAAAATCTCAAGAGCGTGAATGCAGCGTATATGTCGCTCCAGGCTAAAATGGGTTAAGCATCCTCAGACTTTTGGATTGGGATTGCATGACTTAGACAGGTGCTGTGTAATTGCTTTGCTCCTCTACGCAGTCAACAACATTTCTGTTATTTGTGTACCCTCAGAATTACGAGTACCCAGCCACAGGTGTTCAGCATTCAGTTCAGCAAGACGGCAAAAAAATTCAGTTGTCACTACGAGCAGCGTGCTTTTCAAAGGTGGCTTGACGTTAATCTCTCCCTCTCCTGAGAACATGTGGCAGTGGTGTATGCAGTTTCTCTAACAACAACAGCAATCAACACAGTGGATTGTGATGTGTTGGAATTGTCCTTTGGCAAGGCAAGGCAAGTTTATTTGCATAGTACATTTCATATACAGATGCAGCTCAATGAGCTTCACAAAAAAAATAAGTAAAGGAATAAAGAAGACAAGAAAGCATAGACAGCAAAGATTATTAAGTGTTTAGTTTTTGTTTTTGTTGGATTCTTATAGTTAATCTTTGCATAGATATTGGCTGACAAAGGTAGTCTGGTCAGGTTGATTGTGTGTACCACTTATGACTTGGCTGTTTTGGAGTTTCCTGGTGCTTTTCCTCCATTCAGCATTGAACATTTCCTAATGAAATTAATTCACATCACATCTTTTTAGAGATAACTGAGTGGCAATAGCTGTGGTTTTCCTACCTGATATCTGCTAACATAAAATGTCAATGACCTGCAAACCTATTACATACAGGCGGACAAGTAGGCCGGCAGCCATGAAGGCCAGACAAGTAGTATCATGCAACAATTACACAGCAGTGAAAGTAAAACGCACCGAGCAATTATTAAAGTGAAATCGCCTTGAAGACGCCACAAATTCAATTACAAACTGTCAATCACAAGAGGCAGCCAAAAGCTTTTAAGTGTCCTGAACCCACTAGCGGCTAGCCGATGGATTCTCTGTTGAGTCTTTGAGGCCTTGCCAACTGGCACAAGGGTACGAAGTGAGAGTTTCCCTTCCCTTACACTAGCCCATGTGATCCTGTCCCCTATTCATGCTGTGTTTTCCTAGACGGATGTAAGGCAGTGGGTGAGGACTGAGGAGGGAGAGGGGAACAGCTGTAGTGGTGGAGCGGACATGCGGCATGTACATGCACAGCCTATGCCTTGGAGAGTTGCACCAATGAATTGAACTCGGACTGTAGCAGCCAAAGAACATAGTGGGCTGAATGGTGATTAAATAATGTGTTCTTCTAAAGGAAAGCAATAGGGGCAGGAGCAGTAAACAGAGGGCGGCTTGTTCGGCTGAGGTGCCCACAATGCTCGGGCGTGGACTGGAAAACACCTCACTTCACGACGACACACACACACACACACACACACACACACACACACACACACACACACACACACACACACACACACACACACACACACACACACACACACACACACACACACACACACACACACACACACACACACACACACACACACACACGGGAGGAAAACAGTGAAGGAAACGCAAGATATGTGAGTCACTTCTGGAAGGTTCCGTATATAAAAACACAGAGGGTTGTTACTCGTGGTCATTCGCACATGATGAGTGGCTTACACCGTCTACGGTACATGCAACACACTTTCCAGTACAGGGCCAAACTAAAAATATCACATCACTAAGAGGACGATCATAAAAGGTCAGCCCATGTTTATGAATCGTGCCCATGACAGCTCATTCAAAATCTTCAGTGTAGTAATGCAATTCAGTAAAGTAAAACTGAATGGGGAAGGGGGCGCGGAAGCACTTGTGGGAGGAGGAAGGGCCAGGAAGGGCATGTAAAGACTTTATGAATTGAGGCCATGAAGTCTTGTTCAGAGTCCTCAGGTATTCAACAACACAGTAAAACTGAATGGAGGAGTAAGCCAAACACTTGTAGAGGGAGGGCAGGGCGGATATACAAGTAGGCCTAGACGAATGGAAAGCTGTGAGATGACTCCAACAAGTCATAGATAATAGAATAACAATAACAAAGCATCCACATAAGAATAGATTTGTAAGGGACCTAAAAAAAGACAGCGACTGAGAGAACCCGTCTGACTTGTTCGGCCATCTAGCTGCATTCCCGTCTGGTCTGACTGTCCTTTCACTGAATAGTAAAAAGGTCTCTCGCGCTCGCGCTCGCTCTCTCTCTCGCTCTCGCTCTCGCTCTCTCGCTCTCTCGCTCTCTCGCTCTCTCGCTCTCTCGCTCTCTCTCTCTCTCTCTCTCTCTCTCTCTCTCTCTCTCTCTCTCTCTCTCTCTCTCTCTCTCTCTCTCTCTCTCTCTCTCTCTCTCTCTCTCTCTCTCTACACCTGCTGCTGCCATTGACATTAGCTACAGGTCATTACACAAGGAATGGAGAATGGCAGCATGGAACACAATACAGCCCGTCCTCTTCCCTAGACCAGTGATTCTCAAAGTGTGGTCCGGGGTCTCATTCTCATCACAATGACACAGGCTTGTAAATGTGAATAAAAACTATGTGATCTGCACCGAAAATAGACGTGTCAAATTAGCAATCGTCAATTGGTCCTTGGTCTGAAAACGAAACACTGAAACACTGCCCTAGACCCTATTCAGGTCCCACACAACAAAACCTTCTCAAATTCCATTTTGATCCATTCACTTTGGTGGTACGGTATCTGCTTTGTCATGCCAAGCTGAGATTTAGGCACACCCATTTCCTCACCTGCTGTGACCCATATTTGCAAGTCATTTGCATGCAAGGGTGTTATACAAAGGACAAGTCAGCAACTATTGATATCAAAAACAGGGAAAAGGTTACGTTATGGTATTCAGACGCATGCTGCAGGCCTTATTTGGGAAGCCAGTATACAAACAAGGATATTGTTGCGCTCCAGATGTTTAGAGACATAGGCAGGTGTGTGGGCCCAAAAAGAACAGTTGAGAGTGAGAGCAGGTTCGCACACTGAATAAGACACTAAGGTCAAGCACAAGGACTTTTTGTTTTTCTCAGAGCAGAGTAGAGCCAGTAGTATCAGAGTGGTGCATTTCTGAAAAGCGTAGTTGCTAACTATGTTAGCTACTTTGTTGGTTGACAACTACTGGAGTTGCTAACTGCTAACAACTACGCTTTCCAGAAATGCACCCCTACTTTGAGAAAAATAAAAATCCTTGTGCTTGACCTTAGTGTCCATATTTGGGAAGCAAAACCACAATCTGGACCAACTCTGCACAGAGCTCCATCATGACAGATGAGGTGGTGGTGATGGAGGCATGGTTACGCAAGTCCCCAGTTGTAATCAGTAAACGTTTTTGCAAGCCTTTAATAGTTTTCCTTTTAAACTCACAAAAGGCTCTCCACGTTTTACAGTGTGCTGTGCACAACACTGTCGTGCCCAAGCTTGTTCTTGTTCGGAGGCTTAAGAAAGTCAGAATTACAGTCTTCACAAGGGAGGGGAGGAAAAAAATGCATGTGTCTGGTTATCAGTCCCCTTTATCAGGCAGCTTGTGTACATTATCTTCATGTCACCCATGCAGTTGCTTATAAGATCATGGGTTTCCTGCTCTGTACCCCCCCGCACCCCCTCCTCCCTCCCCTGCTGTGATTAGATGGGCTCTTTAAAGTCTCGCTGGGGCCGACTACTACAGTACTACTGACTACCGTTTTCACCGCAAGGGCTATACAGTATATCCATCTCATTCAGTGCACTGCGGTGGTTCCAATTTGACATTTGTCCAAAAAGTTAGTGACTTCAACAGAGGATTTATGCACGTCTGAATTATCCAGCTCTCACAGGCTGGCACGCAGGCACATGCACGCATACGCACACACGCACGCACACGCACACATCTTTAAATTGTGCCCACCCATTTCCATAGTTCCACTGTAATGTCCACATCCACCCCATAAACACGCGCGTAACTCTTTTGACAGAAATCCATCCATTCACATATTAACTAAATGAAAAGACGAGGCGGGAGGGAGGACCACTCACTCAGACCAAAGGCTGGCCAGCACAGTTACTGGTGCCACAAAGTGGAATTAATGACGGGATCGTGGGGGGAAAGCATCTGAATAAGAGGTAGAAAATGAAGGAAAACCCAGAAGGGATAAAGGATCATTTTAGAATTTCTGGAAAAGTGAGGCACTTTCCCTTTCTATCCACAAAGTAGCTGGCATGAAATGCACGATTCGAGTGGAAAAGGCAAAGAGTTTGAATGCTCTGACAAATTTGCACAGCAGTGAGACAAAAAGAGAGACAGTGAAGGGGGGGCGGGGGAGAGAGAGAGAGAGAGAGAGAGAGAGAGAGAGAGAGAGAGAGAGAGAGAGAGAGAGAGAGAGAGAGAGGTAGTAAATCGTAAAAAAAAAAAAAAATGATGTAGATGCACTTTCAGAAAACGACTCAAAGCAAACTGCAAACTACTCCGACAAGCAAATGACTGGACAGTGAAGGCGAAGTTTGAGAGGAATAATTGTAGTGGACATTGACTGAGAGGACCCCGGATCTGAACTGTACACAGCAGCCACTTAGAAGCTGAGCTCACAAAAAATTGCAGAAGAATGCAAGACTACCAATTTGAAAACACACACTGCACTCAAACGATGAGTTTGCGGAGGGGAAAAAAATGCAATGCTCTTACCAAGGATGGAGTGGACTCTCACGGAGAGCTGAGTGCGCAGAATCAAGATGGGCTTTTTTCCCTTCCTGTGGAGGAGAGAGAGAGAGAGAGAGGAGAGAGGGAAACCTCAGTACAAACTAGAGACATCGATTAAAACTCATGCTGTTCTTGTTTGGAAAAAAACAACTTGCACGCAAAATCTGATTAAATGCAAAGATTAAGGTCAATGGTATTGATACTTGTTGCTGTCACAAAGCAACAAGGGGGACAAAGCCAATGGGAGACACTATTGACCCTTTTCCACTGCCGGTTTTCTGGTCGGCCTACAGCTTGAAAAAGCCTGACTCGGCCGCCACTTTTTGCTTTTCGAATAGGTGCGACAAAGATCAATGGTAAAGCAAAACGTGGTGGCCGAGTCGCGCTGTGTCGAGCTGTAGGCCTACCAAAAAAAACGGCAGTGGAAAAGAGGCATATGCAATGTTAAGTTATGGCTTGACACTTGGTGGAGGAAGAGGAGGAGACGAGACAGACAGATTAAAATTCATCTCATTACATGACACTTAGCTGACGTGTTTATCCAAAGGAACTTACACTTATTTTTTTAGTACAGGGTAATGGTTACAGACCCTGGAGCAGTGTGGGATTAGGTGCCTTGCACAAGGACACCTCAGCCATGGAGTGAGAGGATGGGATTCGAACCAGCAACCGTATGATCTAAAGCCCATGTCCACTACGCCTCGGCTGCCCCAATCTCATTCCCATTCCCTTTATTTTTGTCATTTAGAAAAATACTTGTACAAAGAGACTGTTGATGAGACTAGGTGTTACAATGGTGTTCATGTTAATTACTCTGGGACAAAGCAGCAAGGGAGAAAGGGGCGCATTTGCAGCAAGGCCACACAAAACCAATGGGAGATGATACTATGGAAAGTTATGTTGAAGATTGACACTGGTGGTATGGAAATTATGCACCTCGGCTCAGTGCAATGGGCCTCCTCAGCGCAGACCAGACCACCTCTTCTTCATGCATGCGTGCGTGTGCATGTTGGGGAGAGTGAGGAGTGACTGACTGACTCCTGTTAAGATCTATAAATGCTTGGATGATGTGCATTGCAGTACAGTACAGTCAGCATTTCTTTCCCATTTTCCATAGCCAGGCCCACCGACAGAGGGGTACAAAGGGGTATGTTGTCCCGGGCTCAGGGACATAGGGGGGGCAGAATTGGGTGCCCATTACAGTGTATGCAACGGGTAGGGGGCCCTTTCAGTTGACTTTGTCCTGGGCCCAGCGAAAACTGTCATAGCTGGAGTGAAGCAAGCGACGTGTTTAGTGTTCTTGGAGCTCCTCTCAAGTCAAGGCCTCAGCTGAGAGCCCTGTGTGTACGGAAAGCTAATCCACACATGCTAGAGTTGGTACGTCCGCTTCCATTTGCATACACGTTTTCTTTGTTTTTTGTTTTTTTATAACTCTTTAGAGGTCTTTCAACTTTATTTAGACAGGACAGTGAAGAGTGGGACAGGAAGCGAATGGGGGGGGGGGGGGGAGAGAGACGGGGGAGACGGGGGAGAATCAGGAAATGAGCTGAGGTGGGGAATCGAACCCGGGTCGCCCACGTAGCAGTCCAGGGCCCAGCCGATTAACCCCTTTGAGGAGTAAGGAATTTCTAGAGGTTCTTCTAGAATTTTACTGGAACACTCTACAGCTCCTATAGATGTCTGTGTTAAAAATCTTGCAAAGACATTATGACATCATAATGAGAACTCAAAATTTGGGCAAAATTCTAATCACATATTTGTGATGGTACTCCTCAAAGGGTTAAGCCACGGCTGGGCCACGTGTTTTCATTTGCAGCGATGGCCGGGGACATGGAAGGAGTCCGTATGAATGGAGGTCCTTTTGGGTTACAGGTTATATTTTCTGGCGGATGTTGGCTATGATTATGTCATTGATTGTAAGTCGCTTTGGTTATAAAGCATCTTCAAATGCCATGTAATATAATGTAATGTAAATGTGTGTACCCAGAGCTAATCCACACATGCTACAGTTAGTACCACCGCTGCTATTTGCATACGTGTTTTCTTTTGCAGAGATGGCCGTGGACATGGAAGGAGGCCGCATGAATGGAGGTCCTCTTGGGTAACATGTTATATTTTCTGGCGGAGCGACACTGTTCCAAGCCAAACAAACGCAGCGGCGCTTGAACCTTGAGGTCTGTGCCGGTCCTTCCTTCTTTCTTCCTCCAAAAAGAACAAGAGTTCATAAACAACACTGAGATGTCCTTTTTTAAACCCTCGTCCGTGTCTTTATTTTTGTGGCTTGACTTCGAAGTTGTGTCCTTTCCTCTGTATTTCTCAACAGTATGACAGACTGGGTATGGTTTCCAGTGGTTTACACGAGTGGTTTATTCAACGGGGGGTCTCTGAACAGTCATATCAACACATCTTTTTCTTGTCGCAGCAGGCAGTTCACTCACAGAGACCCCCCCCAAGGCTGTTCACATCTAGATCTAAAATCATGCCAAAGCATTCCGCCATCGTAAATAAATGAATTGTCCCTTCAAGTCAGACAAATATTCCCCCTGACCCGGGACAATACACATTTACACAATCACCCATTGATTTAAACAAGAGAAGCTTCCCAAGCATTCAACGTCTACTTAGATGTACATGACTGAACAAGACTGTAACTTCTGACTAGGTTCAAACTTGACTTTTTCACACACACACACATACACGTACGTACATACGTACACACAGATAGATGCATGCACATTTCCTGGGCTTATCTCTAGAGCTGACAGCCTGAGTGTCGAGTGTCGTAATGCTCATGTCAGATGAGTGTGTGTGTGTGTGTGTGTGTGTGTGTGTGTGTGTGTGTGTGTGTGTGTGTGTGTGTGTGTGTGTGTGTGTGTGTGTGTGTGTGTGTGATTCAGAAGTTGCTGGCAGGCCGACGCTGAGGGCAGACGGGTGAGCACGTGTGGGAGTTGCTGTGATGCGATGTCCTGCTCGTTGAATCGGCTTCCTGTTGCGAAGCTAGCTAGCCAGGCCGCCAGCCAGTCAGACCCAGAGTCAGCGCCTCTAAATGATTCAGTGTAATAGACACCGCTCATAACCGCAGCTGGACAAAAGGTTCAGGAACTGGTGCCCAGCCAGCCAGCCAGTCAGTCAATGACCATCAGTCAACAACAAAAACAGCACAGTCTGAGATGTCCATGGGCTTATACAGTACCAAGAAGCTGGTTTATGAGTAAACCAGGTTAAGTTATGAGGTAATTCATCTAATGGAAGAGCCTGGTGTCCTCATTCTCAACTACAAAAACAGCACTGTCTGAGATGTCCATGATAATAAAACTGGCAAAGCGTTTCAAACAGAAGCCACTCCACAAAGGAGGAGGCTCCTTTTCTTCTTCCACCCAACAATAATGGCTCAGCTCGGAAGCAGGCGTGCTGGACAGGAATCGCAAAAAAAGGAAACCCTTCCTCTGTAAAAAGGGGGAATTCCATAATCCAAAGTCTAATTTTAAACGTGCCTCTATTTACCCCAGACTGTTTCTGTTTGGGGTAATGACAGCTGCTTCCTTACCCAGAAACTCAATGGGAACATTATTGAGCTGTTGAAGGCCTTTGCTCTTTGGAGGGAAATGTGGAGTAGATTGGCAGCGCTGGGCAGTGTAAAACATTGAAAGAGGTGAAAATATGGATAGATATCTTTTAACCTCTTAGGGAACATTGAGATTGGTGAAGACTTTGCACTTCTGCTTCGGACGGGAGGGAAAGGGAGTAAGTGTAGTGGGAGTGTTGGGCAGTGAGGAGCATCCAGAAGGCTTTGCTCTTATGCACTTTGGTGGGAAGGAGAGTAAGTTTATGAGTCTTGGGCAGTGAGTACGTTTAGGAGTCTTGGGCAATGTGAAAGCTTTGCGCTGGTGATTTGGAGAGAAGTGAAGGGGAGTAGTAGAGTGAGAGTGCTCGGAAAGTGTGTGTGTGTGTGTGTGTGTGTGTGTGGGGGGGGGGTGACTTGTGTCATGATCATCTTACTTCATCTCTCACTGACCTGTCAGAATGGCAGGAGGGAGGCCTTTTCACCGTGAGGTGTCGACTGACTCACCTGATTATGAAAGCATGCCACCACTGAGGTGGAGAAAGTCAAAGATTCGCCGCCCGCCCTTTCACTCACTCACTCACTAGTCATCATGCACCTATACTACACTTTCAACAACTGCCTGCATTAAGCTTATCTATAGTGTTCAGTTCGTGGGAAAATGATTGAAGTCAGCCTATAAGCGTATAATGTGCATTCTTTGTGGAGGTTGTAATCAAATTGAGGGCTCTTCCCTTAAACTCACTTGATTCACAACAGACTCAATGAGTTCAATGAAAGACAAAAAGAAGATGAATATGAAGGTGGTAAAAAACAAAAACAAAAGAGATTATATCATATGAAAAGTTCCCAAATGCTGGGTTTGAAATGGGAGGGTTTGAGATTCGAATCCCTCAGCAGCAAATATACCGTAATGTTTGTAAAGTAATGTTGGGGGTGCTGCTGTGTACTGTGGCAAGGTACCCAATGGCAATGGCTTGCATGGCCATAGGGACCCAGTGTAGTGGATGCCAACTAATAGAGTTCGCTTGTAGAACTTAAGTAAATCTCCATCCCAAAGCCTCATACAGTATCGGTAACGCTGAGCTACCAGTCTGGAGCATTAGCTAAGGCTAAGTGGTATCGTGCTGCTGTGCCTCCCGTGCCTGACTGGTAGGTTGCGGGTTCGAGCCCCGAGTGGCGAACTAGTGCAGATGAATGACCTCAGTTACACCTGGCTCAAGTCTGACCTGGGTCATATCCCAACCCTACCCCATCTCTCTCCAACTCATTTTCTGTCACACTATTGGTCATAATAAAGGCAAAAAGTCTAAATGTGTATTTATATATATATATATATATATATAATTTATATATATATATATATATATAATTTATATATATATATATATATAATTAAGTGTAATGTAAAAAAGCTCTTACTCTATGTCCTCAAAGAAGTGCTCTAGGTATTCCTTCTGCTCGACCAGGGATGACTCCAGGTCCAGGTAGTTTCCATTGGGAGCCACCTGCAACGCACACTCCTCCAGCTGTGGCCAGATGAGAAAACAGACGCACAGAAATGTTAACACACACAGATCAGATGAGAGAAAGATGACAGACAGACAGACAGAGACAGCTGACTGACTTACTGGCCCCTATCAGTCTACGGGACAACATAGCACAGAGCAACTCTTCAAAGCCATCAGATCAGATGAATTCTGATGTGTTAAGTTGATTTAATGTATTGTATTGTGATATAGATATGAGCATCTGAGCCTGAACATTGCACTTGCATGCAAGTTAGAAATAAAAATCAGACTAAAAATTAGGATGTGGATTTGTTTTAATCCAATGAAACAGCACAGCATGTAGGCACGTTGGGCACGCCACGTCCTACACATGCCCCTATAATAAGCGGGTGATTGAGGAGCCCATTCCCAGCGCTTATCTTCTGTTTACAGATCCCACCCTTTCCTTGAGTATTAACTCAATTTGGCCTTGAGGCAACACACGGCGGCGGCTCTACCCGCCGATTAGCATTCCTGCTGTGGGTCAGTGTGTGGCATGAACATCCATCATTATGTGTGGACATCATGCGCAATGGCCAGTACCCTAGTTCTGACAGGATGTGGGCTGCTCTCCTCTCATAATTATGGCTAGCTATTTAATATAACCAAGTTCTTTGGTTTTTTTTTGTTTTTTTTTTATAACTATGCATTTTCCTTTCAGATTTGAGGCTGAATGCATGACACTGTGACCTTTCTTCAGACTTCCAAAACTAGCGACGAGACGCCCACGGCGAGGGTGCGCTCCGCATTGTGGGGAGAAAGCCTCTCAGCGCGCGCGGAATGTGCGGCTGTGCGGTGGCAACACCGCGGCGACCAGA
Source organism: Engraulis encrasicolus (assembly GCF_034702125.1). Classification (NCBI taxonomy): domain Eukaryota; kingdom Metazoa; phylum Chordata; class Actinopteri; order Clupeiformes; family Engraulidae; genus Engraulis; species Engraulis encrasicolus. The sequence goes on from NC_085878.1 coordinate 34,929,100, forward strand.
CTACGTAAATGGTAAACAGGGAAGTGTGAGAAAACAGCCACAGTGCCTTTGTCTAATTTGGACACCAGCATATTGTACTGTCACCCTGGCAATGCATACCTCGATAAACCATCACAAGCTCTAAGGAGGCTGCTTATCCAAGAAAAGTCAACAAGAAAACAAAACGCAGATGCGCTGTTGTTAGTAAACAACGTTGACACCGACTGAAATGGAGTTGACCTAATAAACTGGCGCACTGACAATGAATGACTTACGCGGTGTGATTACAGCTTTTGGCACCTTGCACAAGCTGTTAAGAAGCTTTCACGCTGATATTCCAAAGTTATGAAAAGACGTGGGAAGTAGAAGGACCTAACTTACCTTCAGTGGTGCCTCTAGCAGTTTGTGAACTCCGGCTATTTGTTCACTAAGTGGAAGATTTTCATAAAAGTCGTGTGGCGGAGGTCTTCGCGGCTCAGGAAAGTTTGTGCAAACAAATGGATCCGTATCCTCCAGGTACTGGACTCGACACGTTATCGTAGCCATGGCGTTCAATGCCCAAATCGGCTTTAGTTGTTTCTTAAAGCTTCAGAAGTTGCTCAAAATGAATTCTTAGATAGACAGGACATCCATGAAGAAGAACAGATGAGTTGTCAACCAGCTCACAATCTCACACCACCGTCCGCTCTAGCAGCAAAGAAATGAAACCACCAGTGCGCAGCGACAGCGTTAAAGGCGCTCCAGAAGACTTGCATGACGTCACCGGGAAGTGTGAGGGATCCACATGGACTATGGAAATGAGGGGAGTGAGTCATCATGGAAATAGCAACAGAGCACAGACCTGAGGATCAGACACAGCAAATTCTCAAAAAATAAAATAAAAAAATATACATGTGCCATCTAAGTGCTGGTGGACAATGTAAGAGCCATGCAAAGTAATTTAGAATGCACACTGTGCAGTAGGCTATGTTAATTATGCTGGCATGTTCTGCTAATGGAGACAAGCCCTGTCTGAAAAAAAGTATTATTTAAGGACTTGAAAAAACAAAGTTTAGGTCAGCAGACTCATAACTGAGATAAAGTTAAGTACTGTATATTTAGGTGCTACTAACACTTGACTTAGCACAAGATAAAGAATATATTGCCTCCTACTGGTGTGTTAGACACATCACAAGTGAAGTTAAAATGACATGGAAAATACTGTACACTAGGGAAGAATCACACAACAGACCAAGAATGTAATGAGGTACTTTACAAAAGTTTATTGGTTTTTAAAACCACTTAAAAAATCTCAACATCAGTGAGCACTTTCAATGTTAATAATAATAATGATCATAATATTATTAATTAAAAAAAAGACATTGCTGAAATGCTATAGCAACATTGTCAAACTATCATATGGCCTGTTGTACACCAGGCACAGATACATGGCAAGGGACGTTTTGTTTTTCTCTTCTCTATACAGTCCTACACAGGGGGGAGGGGTTTACAGGGAGTCTACAGGGGCCAGGGGTCAGAGAGAGGTACAGCACTGCAGTTACACTTCCTGCTCATTCTGAAGAAAGAACACCTTTTTTTTTCTTCATTTATACCCAACGTCAGTGCTTCATTTTTAATGTTGGTTGAATCACGAAAGGAATACAAAAGAAAGAAAAAAAGAGAAAACTATCAAAACTGCTTTACATATAATTTTGACAGATAAAAAGATAAAACATCAACGGAACAAGGATAATTCATCAGAATTAGTAAACATCAAAACAATGCAACTATTAGTAGCTATACCTTTCTCACTGACAGAGTATGGCCTTGTATATATATGAGAATTCTGTACAATGCAATTATATAAACATGCACATTATCATCACCAAGTCAACTGAACATGGTGTTGTTATTCCTGAAAAGCTTTTTTAAAATCCTATAATTTATTCATTTAGTTATTTATTATTTCACTTTTCTTTAAAATTATTCTTATTCTCACGTATGAGAACTTAGATTGTGTTTTATCTCACTGAGATTAATGTACATTGCTACATAAGTCAATTGACTGTCACATTTTGATCACACTTCACCTTTTTACTTTTTCAAAATACAATGTTTTGGTGGGCTCCAATTGCAGGTTTTTGTTCAAATGAGTTTCCAGAATGATGGTTTATAAATAAAACAAAGCTTTAGTGCAATAAACATGAACATCAGATGTGTGTTTAAAAAAAAAAAAAAAAAACCCTGAAATCAAGAATTTCCAGTGTCTATTTTGCCCCCCATCTGTCACAGAAAGATATGCAACCTGGTAATATATGGTAATACTTCTTTTTGTTAATAAACCATGCTATTATTCACGCAAAGTACTCTCTTCTGCGATGGCAGGTCACTAGTCAATCTCAATAAGCAGAAATAAAGACGTGAACACACACACAATAATAATAATTAATAATAACAATAATAATAACAAAAACAAAATACACACACACACACACATTTGTTTTCTGTACATGAATAAGGACCAGGGAAGAGAAGATACAGCACTTTGAAACTCCTGATCCAGATTTCCATCAGTATAGTTCTAGTGTCAAGTGAAGGTGCTTAGTTATCACCACGGTAACTGTCCATTAGTGTACAGTGCAGTCTCTTCAGGTGCAGAGTTTCATATTTACACAACATAAAAAAAATCTATATTGAAGAGAACAGTTAACCAAATTCACAAAGTAAATAAAAACATATCGCTTTTGCTACACTGGTTCTTTTCCAAACCATAACAGTAGTGTGGTTTCCAGCTTACACGTCAATAAAATAACACCAGTGCTAAAACAGAACGTTGCTTTTAGAGTTAGCAAAGCACAAAATACTGATCTCAAGTTGTTCACTTGAACAACAATCAAGAAGGTTTATCCTCATGGCCACCTGGGCCATTTGTGTCAGACAAACATTAACACAAAAAAGGAAAGAAAAAAAATCGTTATGTGGACCTCCTCAATGATGATTAAATGTTTTTCTTTGTTTTCTTTTTTTCTTACTCCAATTGAATGGTTTCTTTGGTACGGACATAAGGCTATGAAGGCGATAAGTCCTTCGTAACAGACTGTGCGTCTCGATCGTGATATCTCTAGGCACAAATTCAAACTCTTTGACTTTCCATGGACACCAGATTTGAAAATTTTAACCCTTCTTTAGTCCAAATTACGAAAGCAATCCTTTCCGATCCGTACATGCGACTATGCCTTGAACTTTCACCAGAGAGAAACTTTCAATTTAACATCAAAAATTTCAAATTACAAAAAAGTGAACTCCAAAATAGTTGATCAGTGTTAAGATATAACAATACAAAATACATATCAGATTGGAGAAATATAGAAAACAAACCAATAAGTTACAAATTCCTGCGGCCACAGCAGCGAATGAGCAGCCGTGTCATTAAAATAAAAAAATGCATAGTTTCAAAATGAATAATAATAGAAAATTCTAATTATATAAAATTTATTCCCAACACACAGTTGTGATTTGAACAATATGTATGTAATCCACTTTGGTACTCCGATGGCATAATATTTAACCCAATATATCTCTTTCTCCCTTATAGATCATCTACCCTCTGTAACGACTGATTGTAATGTTACAGTAAGGTGTTTAAAATCCATTTTGCATAAAATCTTGATGTTCAACTTCATCAATCTCTCTTCTACCTCATGTGAATGTGTAAAGCTAAGTGGTTGTTTTTATTTATTTTTTTAAAATATGATCAAAATGAGGTCGATTTGGTAAACTTTTAAAAAATTACAAAACAAATAATAATAATAATAATTGCCACCACAGTTGTTCTGACAACTGCTTCGAGGAGACAACTCTGACTAAAGACTAATGGATTAGCCTATTTTTTTTTCCTTAAAATCATACCTTAGAAACCCTGAGAAAAAAACATTGGGGTGAAATGCCAAAAGGCAGTACTACACAACTCTAGCCAACCATAGCATTCCTTGTTCTTCTCGCTACTGGCACATCGACTAAACTGGATACAGCATTTGACAGCTAATTAGAAAGTGCTTTTTTTTCATTTTGCTTTCACATGAGACTACAGATCACAATCGAGATAAAAAGCTATGTACGTACTGACCACTAATTTTATTCTACAGATTCAAGTCGCTTCGTTGCATAATAGAGTACCTATGCTTGTAGGTAGCAATTGATAAATGTTTTTGCTTTTTTTTTTGCATATCATTTTAGATGATATTATCTAAACACATTGACAAAGATGCAGCACCGATCAGGGTAAAATTTTGCTATGAGCAATTTAGAAAGCTTGCAATGATGAGCGAAGTTGAGCTGCACCAATACTGGATGCACAAAGCTGCATATTCCAAGTCAGAGATGGTATTTTAACAGTACTTTTCATGATGTAGCATTCCCTTTTGAATTATTTCCAGTTACTGCAAAAGATACATTTGCAGTCAGTAAGCATATCCGACTGCCACCATCCCTTGCCAAATACCAACAAGCTGAACGACTCCTGGGGCCTATACTAAGAAACTGGTCCAGAAGTAAAACAGGTTCAGTTAAGAGGTAAATCATTTAATAGAAAAGCCTGGAGTCCTCTTTTTCTTAATGACTCCAGGCTCTTCTATTAGATAATTTACCTCTTAACTGAACCTGGGTTACTCCTGAACCAGCTTCTTAGCATACCCTTCAGGTATATATTAAGTTTGTTGTGAAATGCTAATCTCAGTTAAGAAAATGCCACTAGAAACCCCACGACGTGTTCAATGTCTACGGGGACAAAGTACATCAAGAGGTGCTAGTCAATATTTCACAGGGTATTTGGATGTACCATTCAGTAGTAAGAGATGCTTTGTTGTTCCTGATTGGGTCGTGTTAACTTCCACAACTGTGGAAGACCCACTTGGTGTTGTAAACAATACGTAAAACGTAAATAAAGAGAAGTATGGTAGTGCAGAGATTTGGCCGTTCCATGACATACCCTCGAAATACAATATGTCCCCCAAGAAACATCATCGTCGCCATCATCATCATCAATATCATCATCCTACTCCTCTCCTTTCTTTGAGCGCAGTAACAGCTAAGCCTGAAGTGGCTGTGACAGCACTAGCTGTGGGATAGCTAGCGGTGTGGCACTAAGAGTTTTTTGTAAAAAAGATAACCAGCATACTTGAAAAAACGTGTTAATTTCTGTTCAGCCTGGCACTTTAGTCTAAAAAGAAACACAATGTCAGCATTCCAGATAACTTGCAGCAGGTGTGCTATACAATTTTGTTTTCGTTTTTTTTCCTTCTTCTGTGTAAATTTACAAAAAAAAAACACTTACCAAAACAGCAACATTAAAAAAAACAGTCTTTTTTCCCTTGAAATAATTACAAATAAATGTATAATATGTATAGTATATTATTATTTATATGTATACATGACGTTAAACCCATCATCCCAACATACCTCCCGTGGTCGGCCTTACACTCTCCCTCCAACCCATTACCCTAACATTTCTACAGTGGTCTGATCCTTGCTCTCCAGCCAGTCGAACCCGGTGGCGTTGACGGTCTCGCTGCATATCTGCTGGAAGAGCGGGTCGTTCTTCAGCTCCTCCAGCGTGGCGTCCTCGTACTGCCCCTGCGGCTGGCTGGGGTCGAACAGCAGGTTGGCGTCCAGCGTGTTCAGGTCGCTGATGCTGCCGGACAGCTCTGACGCCATGTTGAGTCGCATGTTGTTGTTGTTGTTGCCGCCGCCACCACTGGAAGGGAAGTCCGAGCCCATGGTGCCGCCGCCGCCGCCGCCACCACCACCGCCGCCGAGCTCTCCTGACGACACCTGACCTGGGATCTGTGACGCCTGTGAGGCCTGGTGGTTGAGGCTGTCCTCGCGCAGGAACTCCTTGACAGAGCTGCTGAAATCCATCTGGTGTGGTTGTTGTTGTTGTTGCTGCTGTTGGTGGTGGAGCTGGTGTTGATGTTGAGATGTTGGCAGAGGGTTCTGCTGCTGCAGCATCATGGTCTGGCTCTGGCTCTGATGATGCTGCTGCTGCGGCTCCTGCATAGACGCCTGCTGCTGATGCTGCTGCTGCTGCTGCTGGCTCGCCATGGCCTGCACTTGGCCACCTCCTCCACCTCCACCTCCTCCCCCACCACCGCCCACAGCAAAGCCCACCTGCTCCTGCGCCCTGGTGTTCTTCATGACATAGCCAGGCTTCTGGAACTCGTACGCGGGCACCGTCGGTGAGACCAGGCCCTGGTGATGGTGGTGGTTGTGGTGGTGGTTGTGGTTGGCACTGGCGTGGTGGAAGCTGGCGGGGCTAGTGCCAGTAGGGCCGTTGGCGCCGGTGGCACTGGTCTCCAGGATATGGGTGAGGTTCATGCGGGCGGTGTAGTTGGAGGGCATGTTGTTGATGCCCAGGCCTCTTACGGCCTCGTCCCCGTCGCCGTCCATCTTGTTCAGCAGCACGCTGGTGATGTTCTTGCCACCGACACCCACGCCGACGCCCATGCCTGTCTGCTGGTGGCCCATCTGCGAAGACAGCTGAGTCTCCGTCTGCATCATCACGTTCAGGGGCACCGATTGGCTCCTCTGGGCCATGCTCGTGCCGATGTCACCACCACTGCCACCGTGGCAGTTGGCAAAGATGTTCAGCACCTCGGGGGTCACGGGTGAGTTGAACGGCGAGACGACCGAGCGCGGCACGTTGGGTCCCACGGACGCCACGCCAACCATCCCCGACGTGCTGCCGCTCAGGTTGCGCTGCCGGGCGCTGACTGCGGGGCTCACGCTGCGGCATCGGAACGCAGCGGCGGCGGTGGCACTGCCCGAGGATGAGGTAGCGTTGGTTTTACCGTCCAGTGGAGCGGGCACGGCGAAACCCTCCTGTTTGCCCACCTGTTGCTGCACGGGTGAAATGGGCGTCAGCCGGCCGATATGCGTGGTGGCGTTGCCCGCGCTGCCATCGTTGCCGTGGTGCCTGGCCTGAGACTGGTAGGACGGGCCCGGGATGGCGAAGGCGTGGGGCTTCCGGAACTGGTCGTCCACCAAGTCCTGGTAGCTGGGCAGGATGCTGATACTGGTGGGGGCGGGGTTGGACGCCGGCGGCCCCCCTCCGCCTCCTCCGACGCCGGCGCTGTACCCGTTGCTCATCCACTCCAGCTTGGCCTTGTCCGGGTGCGTGGCCATGGGCCTCTGCATGGGCTTGACGGGGCTGCTGGACACCATGCTGCCGTCGTGGTAACCGGTGATGCTGGAGCTGATGGGCGTGAAGGCAAAGGGGTTGCGGCACTCCACGGGGCTGGGCGGCGGGATGCTGCTGCTGCAGCTGGAGTGCGGCGTGCCGATGGGCGTCTGGCGGCTGCTGCCCAGCGCGCTGTCCACGGGCGTGCTGGCAGCCACCCTGGAGCACGGGCTCTCGCGCGTCAAGCCCTGGTGCCCGCCTCCGCATCCGCCTCCTCCGCCCATCATCTCTGAGGTCGGGGTCGGGGTCATGGTGGGGGTGGGCGTTGGGGTCTGGATGGGCGTGGTGCTGCCGTGGGCCGAGCTGTAGTAGTGGTGGGGCGTCCCCGTGTGGTGGTGCGGCGTCATGACAGAGCCGCCGTGCATGATGGGAGTGATCTGACCTTGGAGACCCGCTGATCCACAACCTCCACCTCCAACTAGTGATGGGCGAAAACATAAATCACAATAGATTACTTTATATCACTTAGAGTGTGCAGAGTGACAACAACACAATGTTATTGAATTATAGTAAGTGTTATATTACTTGTTATACTTTGGTATACTGTATTACTAGTTGTATATACTCAATTTTTGCTATATGTTTACTGCAATGTGCAATTATGTGTATTAGGTCTTTGTGTGTATGTCTTGTATCTACAGAATGTCTTGTATCTATGTACAGTATCTATGTAAACGGTCAGACACCTTAATTTCCCTCGGGATTAATAACTAGATACTCTACTCTACTCTACTATATTAGTTGTAATAATGGATCAAATTATATTATCACGATAGAAACGATTGAGGAGAAAGGGAGCGATAGACACTTTTCTATCATGATAACGATGTAGTATATGGTCATACTGGGGCAGCCATGGCTCAGTGGTTAGAGTGCTGGCCTTTAGATCAGAGGGTGGCCGGTTCAAATCCCACCCTTAGATCAGAGGGCTGCCGGTTGAAATCCCACCCTTACCAGCACTTCCATCCATGGCTGAAGTGCAAGAGCACTTGCTTGAGCACTTGCTTGAGCAAGGCACCTAACCCCACATTGCTCCAGTAATGGTAACTAATACCTTTTACCTAAATATCTGTAATTGCTTTTTTATCGCTGTGTATATATTTTTTTTAAGTGTAAAGTAATGTAATATTGTAAGTGTAATGTAATGTAATATTGTAAGTGTAATGTAATGTAATATTGCCCAGGCCTACCTCCCACTCCGCCCAGCTCCATGCAGCTGCTGCTGCGGCCCGTGTTGACGCTGCTGATGCTGGCGTTGCTGGCGCTGAGGGCCGACTGCAGGGCCCTCCTCTGCTTCATCTGCTCCTCCATCTGCACCAGCTCCTCCACGATGCTGTCCTGCGTCATGTCGTCGTCGTGGAAGGGGAAGGGGAAGTTGACGTTGGGCGGAGGCCCACCGCCGAATTCCATCATGTTCTGGAGCTGCTGCTGCTGCTGCTGCTGTTGTTGCTGGGCAACACTGGTCATGTGGGCGGTTGGGGTGGTGGGCATGTGGCTGGTGGGGGTGTGGGTGTGGGTGGGGGTGGGGGTGGTGGGTGTGTGTGTGGTGGGGGTGTTGTTGTGGCTCATCATAGCTGTGGGGGCCGACATCTGCTTGTGGTGGTGGTGGTGTTCGGTCATCTGCTGGAGTTGTTGTTGGGGAGCATGTTGTTGATGCTGCTGTTGCTGTTGCTGTTGCTGTTGGTGTGGGTGTTGCACTGCCCCCAGGTGGCCGTCTGCCCACATGGCGTTCTTCAGCTCGTTCACTGCCGACGCCTCCAGCATGTCGACGTCTGTGACCATGGCTTGGGGGTGATTCATAGGCTGCTGCTGCTGCTGCTGCAACAAGACCTGTCCAGCAGAGGCACTCGTGGTGGTGTTGGTGTTTGGGGTGGGAGTAGTCATCCGAACAGACGTGGCGCCTTCGCATTTCCCGTGCAGCGTGGTGTTGGTGTTGTGTTGTTGGGACTGGGGCTCCATGGCGATGGCCTGGAAACTGGAGGGGGAGTCGGAGAGAGGCAGGAGGCGCGTGGGGGTCGCCGAGTTCATCCGGATGGTGATTCGGGCGGCGGCGCTGGCTGGGGCGCTCTCGGGCCGGGTCGGACCGCCGGGCCTGGGCCCCACCCTCTTCAAGGCGGCGCCGAAGGTTGGCAGCCTGGGGGGTTCGGCCAGACCGTACGAGTGCTGGGACACGAAGACTTTCCTCACAGGGGAGGGGCTGGCCTCGGAGCCCAGGCGCTTGCGTGGGCTCCTGGACAGAGGCTGGGGGCTCTCCTTGGTCGGGCTTCCGTTCGTACCGCCACCGGTGCCACTAGCCGAAGACTGAGCAATAGTGCTGGTGTTCTGATTGGCAACGCTCAGTATCAAAGTGCTGTCGTTGGTATTGTTATTGTTAGAATTATTGCTGCCAGGCGTCGTGGTAGTGCTGTTGCTGCTGCTGCCACCGCTGCCACTGACAGCGCTAAACGGGGCCTTGCCGCTGCCGTGATTACATCCGGCGAACACATCTAATCCCGGAGAGGGCTTGGCGAGGGGGGTGGGCACGCTGGCGGCCCTGGGCACGGGCACAGGTCCGCTGACAGGCTGCCCCCTGCTGCTGCTGCTGCTGCTGCTGCCGCCGCCCCTGTGCTGCCCCCCGGCTGGTTCCTGAGTCACCCCGCTGGGTTTGGGTCTGGCAGCGCCTCTCGGGGCTCGGCCGGGCTCCATTATGGCTTTGGGCTCCGTCCTAGAGTTGGAGTTGGAGTTGGAGTCGGCGGTGTGGGCGACGGCGCTGGAGGCAGACGGCTCGGTGGCCCCTGTCAGCGGCCTGGCAGCAGCAGCACCAGGAGGAGGGGAGGACAACATGGGCACAGCGGAACCACTCCGGACCTGCGGACTGGGCCTGTGCTCCTCCGACAGGCTGGGGGCGGGGAGGCCGGTGGAGGCGGGGCGCACTGAAGATAAGATAAGATAAGATACGATAAGATAAGATAAGATAAGTTAAGATAAGATAAGATAAGATACACTTTCATTGTCTGTTTGTACAGAAATTTGTCTTGCATGACACTTCTCCACAATCCACATGTAAACGCACATTAAAGACACACAAAACACAACATGACCTATAGAGTCTCGTCATCTAGGTCCATAAGCTGTTAGGGCAACACAGTCCAATAACATTTTTTTTAAAAGTTACTAGTTAAGTTACTAAATGAAGTTACTAAAAAGAAGTTACTAAAAGAGTTAATTTGTTACTAATTAAGTTACAAAAATGAGTGAAGCGCTGGCGATACCTGCGGACACGGTGGTGGGAGCAGCAGTGAAGATAGCACTGCCGCCACCGTTTCCACCGCCAATGCTGCTGCTGGAGCCCAGGGATATGGCTGTCATCTTGACCACGTTGACAGAGCCGACGTGGGGCGACGTGGGCATAACAGTCTTGACAGGGCTGTTGGTGATGAGCAGGGTGGAGGGCGAGCGTATGGCCAGGGCGCCGGTGGGCGTGGCAGGGTGGGGCTTGGGCAGGATCTGGCGGTGGCGCGCCGAGCGGTCCATCATGGCGCCCCCTACAGGGCTGGCCGGCACGTTCTGCGGCGTCTTGGGCGACTGCTTGACCTGCTGCACCGGCGTCACCACCTGGAAGTTGACCGGCAGCACTTTGCCCTCGGAGCAGCCCACCATGGGCACAGGGCTGGGGGAGGTCATCAGCTGGCCACTCCGCTGGACCTGAAGGGGGGGTAAGAAGGGGGGCAAGTGGAGGGGAAGTGGGGAAGGGGGGTGGGGCAGGTGGGTTGGAGAAGAGGAGGTGGAGGGGGGAGGGAGGGGGAGGTGGGGGGGACGAGGAGGGGGAAGCAAAGTACAAATTTATGTCTAGACTTGTATAAAGTGGAAGGAGATATATTCATACAGATGTTATTACAACACAAGTGGTATTATATTGGAGTAACAGATGCTTTCAACCTGGAGAAGGGGGAAAGGAGAACAAGGACAACACTCAATACAACATTTAAACTTCCCACCAAAATGATCTACTATGTAAACTAAGTAAAAATAATAATCCATAATAAAACATTAATTAATAACATTATAATAAAGCATAATAATGAAAATATTATACAAGATAAAGCATCACACATAAAAGTAAACAAATGTACGCCTCACAAAATACAACTGTTAGTTAGAGCATTAATCTAGCAGCAGGGGCTCTTGTATAGTAAAAGCATGCTTTATTTTCAGCAGTTTTTAATCCTCTTAGGTAAAGTTGTGGTTTGTTTGTTTTGGTCTGCAAATAAAGGCAGAATACTCTACTATTGAAGGCTTTGCCACTTCCTCTACTACTGCTGCTTAATCTGTGCCAGTCACTAAGCCAACCAACGTAGTAGCATCCTGTGCTAGGACAGCCAAACAAAAATATCAACAGTTACGCAACTGAAAAAAACAATTATTAACTGCTAAAAAAAGCAATTAATAAATAATTTTTAATTAGAAAAAAAAAAGCTTACCGTGACGGGGCTGGGCACGGAGGCCAACACAATGCCGATGGTGGGCTGTGGCGAGAGCAGGGCTGGGCTGCCGCAGGCGATGGTGTGCCCGCCCCCGCCCCCAGCTCCGGGCGTGGCGCAATCGGCCCTGCGTGCGTGGTGGGCGTGGGCGTGCAGCTCGGCGGCGGAGGTGGGCAGCGGGGAGTGCAGCTTCTGCTCCTGCTGCTTCTTCTGGATCTTGCGCTGCAGCTGCTGCTTGGCGTCCACAGAGGGCGAGGCGCCCAGCGTCTTCACCTGAGGCTGGAAGGCGTGGGCGCCGTCCGCCGCGGGCACGAACGCCGACGCCTGCATGGGCATCTTGACGCCTGGCGGTGTGGAAGAGAGGAAGAGGAGGCAGGTGAGGTGAAGAGGAAGAAAAAGCCATGCTGGGTTCAGGACTTAGTTTGTGACTATCCCCAAAACGTAAAGGCCTTAACAGTAGGCTCCTTGCTGAAGGTGGTAGTCTTAGGGAGCAAACTGTGTCCGATCAAGACCGAAAGGAGCAGACAGACAACTGACTAGTCGTAATTGGAAAGTCTGGTCGGATTAGATAGGTGTGCAAGCGGCTTTAAAGATCTGAGCTATACTGATTTTAGTGAAAAAGGTTAAAACTCCTTTATTTTAAGGGATAACGCCGTCGCCTGTGCATTTCGCCTGTATACCAGTCTTTATCAGGGCAAACTTTCTTATTTATCACAAAGGTGCTTTTAAAACAGATTCCATGTCATGTGACAAAGTGACATGGTAATCAAAATCAGTGCATTGTGAAATACTTTAAAACAACGTTGGGCTATCACATGAGGTCTGCATGGGTTCCTTGACACCTGCAGAGGAGAGGAAGGCTAGCAGGAAGAAAGACAAACTTGGGTTGATAAAGTGACAACTGGCAACACCGCTGTGTGAATCCAAGTTAAACAAAAACATTTTATATTTGTCATCTCATAAGTCAAAAAAAGGTCCACATTGGCACTTTGGCGCATAGTTGGGTTGACAGAGTGACAAGTTACAACACTACGGTGTGACACCAGCCATAGCGAGCACATCACAAAACTCTTTGTGACTCCCAGTACCGGCTCTACCAATTTGGGGGGCCCTAGGCTAGATGTTAACATGGGGCCCCCTCTTGAATTATTTTTTTCTTGTACTTCCTATGGTGGGGCTGGCTGTTGGGGGCTCCTTACAGAGGGCATATATTGATGGGGCCCTTGGCAATTGCCAACTGTGCCTATTAGGAAAGTCGTCTCTGGTGACTCCCAGTTAAACAAAAAAAATGTATTTGTCATATCATAAGCCAAAATAAAAAAAGGTCTGCATTGGGCACCTTGATTCCTGGAATGAGACAGGTGAGGAAGAGCATAGGAAAACAATGTTGGGTTGTTACAGGGACACACTGCAACATTACCTCGTGTGTGACATCAGCCATAGTGGATGCTTCATAAAAACTCTTTGTGTGTCCCACAAAAAACATTTGGTATTTGTAGTATAACTACAATAGAAAAAGGACAGTTTGTAGTGTAGTATTTTATTTCTGGTTATGGTTGTATAAACTTAACAGTCTATTCATTGTGTCGTGACAGCCCACTAGCACAGAAATCCTGAGAGAGACTGACGATTGGAAACATTGCTGCTTGTAACACAAGCCATATGTCACTCAACCGCAGTGCTATAAAAGTGCCAATCAGGCCAACCCAGTGTCCTTGGGGAAGCACACGAGCAGAGTATATGGATCGGGTCATAATAATGAGAGTTACTGTACATGCCTGACGGCCATGTGTCTATTTTAATTAGGGGAAGTGCTAAACATGGCCACTAGAGGGAGATCTCTGTGCCCAGGAAGGCTTCAGCTGGAAAAAACACGGGGCGACACCACCATAGCCAAGCCCAGCCAAGCAAAGCCCAGCCCAGCCCAGCCCAGCCAAACCCAGCCCATACTGCATATACAATTAATTGCCTGTGGAACACTGCATTGCATTTTGAATTCAAGTCAGGCCTACATGTTTGCTGACATTTTAAGAAGCTGATGCTATTCATGTTTACATGAAAACACAGCATATGCATACAAAAAAGAAAGAAAAAAAATGCACCAATGTGACAGATGCATTTTAGAAAACATAATTTTAAGTCCAATTAAAAATACACTTTAGGGAGCTAAAACTCCATTTACATGTATACAAAATGCCCAAACGCACGTGTTTACAAAAGTATCCATATATATGTACCGGGTCTCAGTCTTGCCCAGAGATTGTAAAGCACTATGCCTAGCAATAGAAACTTACTGTAAGTCTTGTCTATGCGTCACTGTTTCCTTGCCTGAGAAATTGGGCACCAATATTCAAGGAATGCTTTTTCTACAACACGCCATCAGAACCTGTGGACTTAATGTGCTGTTGTTCGACCCGCCAGGTTGGTGGGGGGAGTAATCAACCAGTGCTCTCCCCCATCCTCCTCCATGACTGAGGTACCCTGAGCATGGTACCGTCCCACTGCTCCCCATGGGGCGCCACTGAGGGCTGCCCCCTTGCACGGGTGAGGCATAAATGCAATTTCGTTGTGTGCAGTGTGCGGTGTTCACTTGTGTGCTGTGGAGTGCTGTGTCACAATGACAATGGGAGTTGGAGTTTCCCAATGGGCTTTCACTTTCACTTTCTTTCAATATTCCACTTAGCTGACACTTTTACCCAAAGCAACTAACATACAGGGCATTGGTTATAGTCAGGGCTCTAAATTAACACCAGCCAACCGGCCAAATGCTGGTGAAAATTCAATTTGGCTGGTAGAAAGACCAATTTACTAGCCACTTAGTGAGTGTGTATTTGGCTAGTAACATTAATGTCTATAGCTTTTTGGCTGGTAATGAAAAACAGTTCATGTAGAGCCCTGGTTATAGTCACTGGAGCAATTTAAGGTTAAGTGAGATTCAAATCTCTCACCTTTTGATACAACAACCACCTTATTAACCAATAGGCCACTGCTGTCCCATATAGTCAATTGGCAGTGGCGGGACAGACAGATGACAACAGCCCCCCTAAAAATGTATTGCTTATCTATTCACATAAAGCTCCTTGTGTGCCCTTTGTTTGTTCGTTAGAAATTAAGTGATGGAAACATACTATTGAAGACTATGATCTGTTAGCCTGGCTATAGCGACCACAAAGGGAAAAGTATAGCACAACAAAGTGAGTTACTTAATAAAATGAATAACTAACGTAGGCCAAAAATAAGATAAACAATATTCTCAACAGCATTACAATACATAGCATCTATAATCTATTGCATCTCTGAACATTACTACGATTCTTGTTGTTAATTTATATCCTAGTGGTATACTGACTTTACAGACCTAGGCTATGGTTGTGAAAACAAAATGGTGTGGCACGAGGCGACCCATGTAAGGGGGGCCTTGGCTGGAATGTACTGTACCTGTACATGAGGGGCCTTGTCATGCTAAAGTTTGGGAACCCCGTTGAAGATAGCATGCCTGCCAGACGGATGAGTTTGCGAAACGTTGTGCAGTGTGTTAGTATGGGCGGGCCTGGGCTAACAACCTGTGTCCTTGACAGACATTACATACATGTACATACAGGCCAAGGTCAAACACATGGTCAAAATGCATCCCTTTCATCCCGGACATGGCCGTGAAAGAAAGGTAATCTGCTTCCAGGCAACAGGGTGGTGGTCTTCTTCTGAGCCCCTTCGAGCTTAACCCATGGCCCGGAAAACGCTTGGCTTTACAACCCAGCGCCCTTTGACCTGGCCCAGTGTGACCTGACCAATAGCCTGAGCTGCCCTGCCCACACTGTAGAACATTTCAGCCAGTTAAATGTAAAATAATTAAGCTGCCCTGCTGCCTTAAATTTGTAAGTTAACTCAACTTGAGAAAGCCTCAAATTGAGCCAAGTCTTGAATTGAGTTAACTTACAAACATCAGGGCAACTTACTTTTTTACGTTTAGCTGGCTGGAATGTTTTACAGTGCATACTGGTAGTTCCTCAGTCACTCTGGCCAGGTGGGCCATCTCTGATATCTCAAATGAGAATATTTCCAATTAAATCCGAGCACTGTTCCAACAGCATTAGGCACGGTGTTAAATGGTAATAATGATGATGCACTAAGTTCTGTCATGCCATTGGCTCTGTGGTCAGATTCATCAAAGTTTCAATAGTATTTGGAAGGTGTGGGGTTTAGTTAGGTGCCTTGGTCATGTTCACTTCAGCCATGGAGAGCTATAGGGAGTGGAAGGGTGGGATTCAAACCTGCAACCCTCTGATCTGAAGCCCATCTTCTGAGCCACTAGGCCATAGGTATGATGGATAGCTGTAGTGTAGAGATGGATAGCAAGGTAAAGCGTGAGTGAACTATTTACTGTACCTGCGGGAGAGCCGGTCATGACGGTGAGCGCAGCCACAGACTTGGTGCCGATGTAATGGCTGCCGAGCAGGAAGCGGGCCAGGTCCTCCACGCTGTCAAACTGCCGGCTCAGAACCTTCTGGGCCCACTCGCACACCAGGCCGCACGCCGCCGAGCGCACCTCCTCCTCTGCTGTGGCCAGCTGACAGGAGGACTCCAGCACCTCGAACTGGAGACAGGGGAGGGGGAGAAGGAGGTGAGAGGAGGAGGTGGTGAGAGGGGGAGGAGAAGGAGGTAACAGGAGAAGGAGGTGAGAGGAGGAGGTGAGAGGTGGACACACACAAGCACAAAAGCAAGTGCACATACATACACACACACACACACACGCACACGCACACACACACGTGCGCGCACGTACACACACACACACACACACACACGCGAGCTACACGCAAATTTGCAGTCAGAATTTGCTATCAGGATATCAACTGCACTTGGAAGGAATGTAAAGTGAAGAAAAACAATTGCTGAATATTTCTGACTGAGTACTTCCATTTCTGATGTCTTAATTGCGCTCCTGAAGTGCTTGGATGACAACACATACTGCACATATAATTGTTGTGTGCAAGCTGGCAGGTTACTGTAATCCATGTATGTAATGTATGAATGTATGCCTTGTGGTATGCAGACAGCCTACCCTTGCCAACCAGACAGACAAGAGACAAACACAAACAGAGACAGACAGACAGACAGACAGACAGGCGGTCTGTCAACAGAGTACAGTACACTTAATCACTCACCCCGTCACCCGACTTGTGTAAATCTAGATTTGGCAGAGAGGGCATGTGAACGAAAGCCTTCTTCCTCAGTCCACTGTAGCAATACGTATAGCAGGGTTAAGGAGAATAGCAGTCTTAGAAAACCACGAAGAAAAACAAAAGTATGTCCTCTGTGCTTAAACGGGAAGGACTTATTTCAAGCAATGAAGGAGGGCCACCGGAGCAATTCAGACTGGGATGATTTATTGGTTTGAAATTTAGTTATAAAGGTTATAAACATAGTTATAAACATTTCAGCAAGTGTCTTCAGAGAGTCTGAGGGACACACTTGTCGAAACTGTAGTTTCTGTCACCGTTATCAATACATTTCAAACATCCGCGATGAGTTGCTCTGGTGATCCACCTTCATTACACCAAAAACATACATGTACGCGGCATATAATACACCACATATAAACGACATATGAACACTTGGCATTGCCACCAATTCATAACAAGGAGTAGTATTGATTCAGTGTCCCACAAACATTTGAAAGCTTCCCTTCCCTTTTAATGACATGCCAACAGGTTCGGGTGAATTAAGGGAGGGAACCTTTAAAAAAAAAACACAAAAAAAACAACAACTGTTTAATTAATATGTGCACCTCTTCAAAAAACAAAAGCTAGCTACAGAAAAAATGCATGAAATGAAAAAACAAAAAAGTTGTACCTGATGAGGCCTATTAGTGGTGGAAAACATGGAATTTTAGAATATAGGCGCAAGTTCTGTATGTGGACGCTGTTCTACCATTCTACCATAAGCCTGAGGCTAACTGCATGAAATGACAACATTTATCTTTTAATTGCACATGGTCGCTAATACATTGAAATTGAATTTAAATTGGGGAATTTACAAAGCATAAAGCAGGACTAGCAAGTGGGTGAGGATCATCAGTCACACACGTGGAAATTCCCTGTGAAGTGACTGGTGGGGCCTGAGCTGCTATGAACCCCCCCTCAGCTGCCTTAGCTGGCCTCACCCTTCACTAATCCATTCACCTCTAAAGCTACTTTCCCTCTCACATGAGACAGACAGGTGGACGGACGGACGGACGGACAAAAGTATGGTATGTGCGCACTCACACAGTCTCTCTCTCTCTCTATCTCTCTGACACACGCACACAGACACATGCGATCATGCACACACACCTACACCCACGTGCGCACACACACACACGCACGCACACACGCACATACACACACACAGAGATTGTGAGTCTAAACCACATTAGTACAGTCTCCCTAAGAAAGTTTCTCAACACACAAGATCGCATCATAACTCACACTAATTGCCACATTTGGTATTTAATTTGAGCATAATCGGAATGCAGGCATATCAATGACTTAAGAAATACACTGCCATCCTAACAGGACAGTTAGCTGGCAACTCGTGTGGGCAGTGGCCACTGACAGCTTTGGCCGGGCCCATGACAAAGTAATCTGGGAGGCCCCCGACACCCAATGCATATGGAGTGATGAGCGCCCATATTTGGGCCCTTTTCTCTCTGGGCCCAGGACAACTGACCCCTTTGCTTGCCTGTGTGTGGGCCACGTGTCGGCTGGCTCTGGATTGGAGTTCATGGCGGCCTGCTGGCTCCCCTTTGACCTATTTCTGTGTTGGAGTGTCACCTCGCCCATGACGGCAACACTGCACTTTGCATTTCAGATTTGATGTCCCTTGGGCCAACTTCCAATGGCACACACTCAGAGAGATACAGAGATATGTAGATACACACAGATATGTAGATACACACAAATACACACACACACACACACACACACACACACACACACACACACACACACACACACACACACACACACACACACACACACACACACACACACACACACACACACACACATGCACACACACGCACAAACACACACACACACACACACAAGTGCTCTTCATCTTTCTGAGATCAACAGCTGCACTGCGAGTGAGGTCCAGTTTCAATTCCTCTGATCAAGTCATCAAAATATTGCCGGGGCAAAGCGGGTATAACCAGTTGCAGCACCCAGTCTTCAAAAGCCTGAGGGAGCTGGAACACCCCAGAACACCAGCAGGCCTCCCCCCAATTAAAGCCAGTAGTAGGGGAGTGAATCAGAGCCTTCACAGCGATTCGATTTTCAATACCAAAAAATGCTCCACGATGCAATTCAAATTCTTTTTACCTTACAGGCTTGGCTGACGCGTATGTGTGAAATGTTACAAAAGCTGAAATATCTGAAAGTATTTGATTTGAGGAACATCATTACTACAGTCAGTATTATTATTACTGCATGAGTAAAACAAAAAATGCCTCAAAAAATGAGTGAAATAACTAAACTTGATTAATAGACTAATAACGATTAATAACAATGAATTACGATAACTATTCATCGTTTTTTTTGCAGACAAATCAATTAATTGAATCACTGGCTGTAGGATAGATGAATCGATACAACTCTGTTATTATTTACACCCCTTACCAAGCCAGTAGAATAAAAAACACATATAATTCTTTGGGGGTGTATAATATAAGAATAGCGGGGCATTCTCCAGCTTGTTCTTATGTAAGCGTGAGCTCATGACATTCTAAAGTTGGTGTTATTTACTTGGAAGGTGGTGGGGAAGAAATAGGGGGGGGGGTCCCGTGTAGAATTTCGGTTGCCACCACAACCGTCACAAACAAATAAACGTCTAGAGCTATTTCGGAAGGGCACCAAACAAACTAGTGGAGCGTTGAAAAATAAAAAATGCTCACGTACACGTGCACTTTTAACCCCGAGGTCCGTTTTAAACTTCCCCTCCTGTCAAAATGAGTCACAAGCATGTCAGGAACTTGTTAGCGGCAGAGCAGGTCAGCTCAGCGGCCCTTCTACTGACCGCTACACCAGAGACAGTAGAAAGGGAACCAAGAAAATATTTGGCCACATCGCCCCCATGGGTTCCACAGATGTTTGTTGAAGGGCAAAGTCATTCCGATTGTACCACAAGTGGCCGTAGCCCCTTCTCCCCTCGGCTCGGCTTTACTCTCAAAGCCCTCGCCGCTTTATTTGATTTAATTTGGATTCTATATTTAGAGGTGGCATGAACTACAACAACAGATGTTCGATGACCCCCCCCACACCGCACCCTAAACCTCCCACCCCAAACACACACACACACACACACACACACACACACACACACACACACACACACACACACACACACACACACACACACACACACACACACCCTCCAAGTTCACGGTCCAGAACGGGAAGGATTGTTACAAAGTGTTCCAGTGAGCGCGTGCACAGAAGGATATTTTGATTTGCCTCGCATGCCCAGTCGGCGAGCTTTCATGTTGGGAAAGACGTTTTTCATGATCTTTCCAAAGTCAGCAGCACTCAGGGGATGGTAGCTGAGATTGTCACAGTAACTCCTGCGAAAAGACAACACACACACACACACACACACACACACACACACACACACACACACACACACACACACACACACACACACACACACACACACACACACACACACACACACACACACACACACACACCCACACACACGCGTATTAGAATACAGGATGGCATTCGTCGTCTGGATTCCAGACAGCGCACAAAAAGTTAAGTGTCCTATAAAAAACGTCTAGGAATGATACCACATGACACGACAAGTCTTATTATAAGTCCTTGACTCAACTCAAATACTTCTTCAACGGTCATAATTAGCAATTAACAGATATTGAATAGCAATGAATGGGAAGTCCGTCGTCTGCTCAACAAACCCCCCCACCTCCCCTGTCCCCTTCTCTATCCCCTTACTTACATAATACGGTAACACAGTTGACACGCTCAAATGTTCCGCTCTAGAGTTACAGTACCAACATATGGCTCGCCCCTCTTCCCATGCTACCAGCTGCTATTTTTGGGACGTAGGCTTTTCTGCTGAAGGGACACAGAGCACAGAGCATGGCCAGGGTGCCGTCGTGCCACTGGTGTCAAATAGGTACAGTACACACCTGTCCTCTGCACCCACAACCCCCTCGCCACGCTCCACCTCCCTGTACCGCCCCGTACTCGCCACCTCTGTATAGCCCTGTCCCCTGCACCAGTGGTTTTCAAAGTGGGGGCCTGGGACCCCTGGGGGGCCACAAGGAATTGCTATGGCCGATTGGCAGAAAAGGTATAGCAAAATAAAATAAATATTTGAATAAAATGATTGACAAATGTCCACCAAAATAAGCTTCACAATATTCCCATTATTGTAAAACTGCTTTACAATAATCTATTGCATGTCTGAACATAACTACTATTATCATTTGTAATAACAGACCTAGACTATGGTTGACCCATGTAAGGGGGGCCTTGGCTAGAATCTACTGGTATGTGGAGGCCTTGTCATGGTAAAGTTTGGGAACCCCTGCCTGCCTGGCCCATTCGCTACACTGCATCGCCCTGTACCGCCCTGCGCCACCTCTCGCATTCAGGTCTCCTCGATTCATTTACAACTCGCACATCAAAGCCAGCAGCCAAGTTCGCACTATGCGAAACATCGGTGTTGCATTGCAGAAATAAAATACGCTGCATACAGGTGCGTAATCGATAAATTAGGATAGGGTGTATAATATCAGGCTTGTTCAAGACTTGTGTCGTATTTCACTACCTTATCAATCAACATAGTGTACTGGTTTGACTTTGAAATTAAAAAAGCTAATAAATTATGATTACTGTAGAATGCTGTGAACTTCATTTAACCCATTGTGTCCTGGAGCGACATACTGTTTAGTGTATGCTGCATTCTGATTGAGATTTGAGTTTATATTAAAAATGAGGTTATGTTAGAGCTGAATTAATACATTCTATTGCAGAATGAAGGTTCTAGCTTTTAAATGCAACTGATTTCATGTTTTTATGTGCTGCGGAGGATGAGATACTTAGGTTTTAATAGGGAGAGGGCACCTTTTCCCAAAAAAGGCCAAGGCTGAAATGGGTTAATGAAACTGAAGTAAATTTTTTAAGATGCACCTATCCCAGTATCCCAACACTGGTTTGTATTTTAACATCTTCCGTCCCTTCCAGTTTGATTTCTTTTACCTGGCTCTCACTCAAAATCAAAATGATAATAGCATCTTAACCCATGTTAGCCGAAGGCAGCTGCAAAAAACGCCTGCTAAACGCCTAGGGAAAAGGTGCCCTCAGCCTATAAAACTTAAATATCTCAGGCTCCGAAGCACAAAAAAACATGAAATGACTTGCATTTAAAAGCTAAGGCCCTCCTCTTGTATCAGAATGTGTTCATTCAGCTCTAACATGCCCACATTTTTAAAATAAAAACTGTCAAATCTCATGTGCCCGAATGCTGCGTCCATCCAGCTTCAGGCGGCTAGGTCAATGCAACGTATACACAGCATCCAGTATCAATAGTTTAAATGGCATGTCACGAAAACTAACCCTGTTGGCATGTGGGTAAGGCTGACCGATAAGGGTGACAAGGTGGCAGGACAAGCTAACAGGTGTGCTGGCATTGGCTGTTCCTGTGTCATCGATCCATCGCCCCTATTGCCTCTATTGGCACTTGTCGTTTACCGACATTGCAATTAACGCAGTTCCGATTACCAGAAGGCCAGCTTCAGACACATCTAAAGTCTTGAACAAGACTTACAGTATATGCCCTTTGCACTGCGTTCAGATGTGTTATTAATCATCGTGTTTTTACCCTCCTTTTCACGTTTGTGCATTTATTTAAGATTATATGAATGTAATGTAAGGGCATTTATGTAGTAAAACACTTATATCCTCAGTCGAATCGCCCCGCCTAAAGAAATGGTTGAACGATAAGACTATTACAGTGATTTTGATTGATGATTTAACAATTCACTATCCAGATCTGTGTGGAAATCTTAATGCCACATCATGAATCGTGAAAGCATGCTGATTAAAAAGGCATGGGGGGCACGGGGGCAAGAGACAACCTGATATGAGGTGACTGGCAGGTGTGAGGGTGACGGCCAATTCCATGTCACCAATCTGCCACCCCCTGCTGCTCTGCCTGCCTCCCCACTGCCCGCTGATCTGGACCCCCTGCTGATGCTGTTAGCCAGGGCTGCTGACAGCTGTGGCTGGGGCCAACACAAAATTGTCTGAAAAGCCCACCCCCCACCCAATACATACAATTTAATAGGTACCCAATTCTGGGCCCCCTTTCTCCCTGAGCCCGGGACAACAGACCCATTTGCCCTTGCCCCTGTCGGCTTCCCTGCTGCTGGCTGGCAGCTGCTGACAGCTTTGGCTGGGCCCAGGACAAAAATCGTCTCAATGCACCCAATAAATACAATGCATACAATGTAATAGGGACCTAATTCTGGGCCCCCCTTCTCCCTGAGCCTGGGACAATAGAACACTTTGCTCTCGCCCCGGTCAGCTTTAGCTGGGCCCACCCGCATCAAAAATCATCTGAAAGGCCCCACATTCAATACATTCAATGTAATAGGGACCCGATTCTGGGCCCCCCTTCTCCCTGAGCCCGGGTCAACAGACCTCTTTGCCCTTTAATTCGGCCATGGCAGGTGGCGGTTGCGGTGGCTGGCAGGCTCTCCTCTCCCTCCTATCCTCCTCCATGACTTGACTGAAGAACCCTGAATGTCCCGCGGCTGCCCCCTTGCACGGGCGAGGCATATATGCAATTTCGTTGTGTGCAGTGTTCACTTGTGTGCTGTGGAGTGCTTTGTCACAATGACAATGGGAGTTGGGAGTTTCCCAGTTGGGCTTTCACTTCTCCCTACTCACTTGTACTCGTCGTAGACCTCCTGCTTGGGCAGCGAGGTCTCCGGGTGCTCCTCCAGGTGGTGCCGGATCCAGTTGAACGCGTGCATCTGCTGGGTACGACTAGACGACATGGAGCTCTGATCAGCACTACTGCTGCTGCTGCTGCTGTACAAGGAGAGAGAAAGGAGAGAGGGAGAGAGAGAGAGAGAGAGAGAGAGAGAGAGAGAGAGAGAGAGAGAGAGAGAGAGAGAGAGAGAGAGAGAGAGAGAGAGAGAGAGAGAGAGAGAGAGAGAGAGAGAGAGAGATGTGAGATGTAGAGAGGGAGGTGTAGAGAGGGAGGTGTAGAGAGATATAGAAAGATGCAGAGAGAGGGAGATGAAGGGGGAAGAGAGAGATGTAGAGACAGAGAGAGAGAGAGAGATGCAGAGGAGAGCAGGTGGATGTCAATAATCTCAGAGGGACTTGCATTTCCCCATTCATCACTCACTTAACAGCTACATACCAAAACAGAACTCTTGTTACTTTATGGTAGACAGGTATTACATATATGAAATTAATAGTTTAAAATAAGTGGGTTACATTGCTCTAATGGGCTCATATGACATTACACAGCACTCTGCAGTTACCTTTTTTCATTGCCATTGCTGGGACCACAAGGCAACTTAAGGTAGAGGTAGAGTTTCTCAATGTCTGTAAACTTCTCCACATCTTGCTGCAAAACAAGAGAAAAACAGACAAAAACACATTAGAGATGCAAATAGCCATCTCCTCAAAGGAGAACAAGGAGGAAAAGGACTTGAATGTCTGTTGACAGGTGTCAATGCACTGAATGCAATGTGGTAAAACAATTACTCTGCTCTGCATCCTCATTGTAAAACTTGTATACAGAGACATTTCATTTTGGTCTTGGTTCAAATATAATATCAATGCTTGAATAAAAGCATCTGAGAGGGTTTAAACATGACACCAATTGTGAGCACAATAAATACAGCTTTAAATTACTTTTCATGTTCAAATATATATATATATATATTTTTTAGGGCTTTAACTATTTTTCAGACAGGATAGAGACGGGAAACGAATTGGGAGAGAGAGACGGGGAAGTACCAGGAAACGATTGGGGTCGGAATCGAACACGGGTCACCGGCACAGTGGTCCAGTGCCCAACCGTTTGAGCCACGGATGAGGCCAGCTTTAATACTCTTTAACACCACAGGACATTACACACAATGAAGTAACAACAGCTAGAGGCATCTAAAATAAAAGTTCAGAAAACCTTTTCCAATAACATCAACTCTACGCATTCAATTCCAAGGCACTACAGAATGAGCCGTCGGACTGCCCTGGCCTGGACAACTGAGACTGACCAACCAGCTGCCAGGTGGCTGCGAGCTTGAAGTCACGCACGACCTGTTGGCCAAAATCTTGGGTGCACTCCAGGCAGCCCAACAATCACCCATCCCCCCCCTCGCAAACTTAACAACTCACAACAACACATTCATTCCAAGAATCCCACGGCCAATTCCGGAGAAGAGATTAAAGATGGAGGAGGAGGAGGACTAAATAAGTGAGATTAAAGGGACCGCCCAGACACAGATAATGAGGGAAGACAAGTCCTGGGACTCTCAAAATGAATCTTTGCATAAGTGAAAAAAACTGCGCTCATCCAGCACAAGCCGTCTGGCTCTGCCATCCAGTCGCTCTAGGTACTCCCAGTCAAGATTGTTCTCCGTTGTGGTACCCAAGTGGTGGAACAGTCTCCCAGAGGCAGCAAGACTAAGCACCTCTCTTGCAGCCTTCAAGAAACAACTAAAGACATTCCTCTTTCGAGAGAATCTACTAGACTAATGATTGAACTGGCCTTGCCCCAGGGCAGAATCCTGACATGATGTTTAGTTTAGTTTAGTTTGTGAGTGTGTGTTTGTGTGTGTGTGCTCTCCTTATTTCCTCTTTATTTAAAAAAAAAAAAAAAAAAAAAAAAAAAACTAACCCCTCTTTGTAATTGCACTTGTTGTTCTGTATATCTCCTGTGCACTTTGTATTTGCTTGTGATGTTGGCTTGATTATGTCCTCTTCTGAAAGTCGCTTTGGTTAAAAAGCGTCTGCCAAATGCAATGTAATGTAATGTAATAATGAAAATAATTTTGAAAAAGCATAAATGCACATGAAAATCTCAAACTTATCAGTCCATGCACAACAGGTTTTCTTGCTGATTCATGAGGTATCTGATTTCACATGAAATTTAGTACACATGCACTTTTTCATGGGATTAGTACAACTGTAAATGTTTGTGGAAAGTTACTTAAGGATTTTTTTTTGTGCGTAAGTAAGTTTTGTACTGTGACCCAGGAGGAGGAAATACCCTGGTAAGGGACTATTCGTTATTTATTGTTGGGGTCACCGGACGATTTCCACTCTTGGTTGTCAAATTTTGCATGACCCTCCCCTAGCGAACTTGAAAACACACTAACGGCCCTCCCCATGATGTGTAATCAATTTTAGTGAAAGGCAGAGGCATTTGTGGGGATTATGTTGCATTGAAACATATGCAAACAAGGTACTTTGAGAAATAAATGACCCTGCCAACGTCCCCTTAGTATTACAAAATTAAATAGGCTAATACTCCCCCAATGGTACCTGGGCATCCCCCCCCATCAACACCACACACACACGCCCAGGTCTCCCAAACGTTCCCTGGGGGGCTGTAGAGCCCCGCGTTGAGAAACACTAATGAATAACAACCAAGACTCAATATGGTACAACAAGGACAAGAACAGCATAGCCACGCGACTCAGCGTAGGGGTCACTCCATTAAATCAATAGCGAAAAGCTGAAGGAGAAATCTCTTAATAAGACGGGAGGTCAGAGGGGGCGAGGCGATGATAGTGGGGGTGGTGGTGGTGGTGTTTGTTGACTTTGTCCTTGGTGTTATGATGCGCACTTTGGATGAGGAGGACGGACGGCTCCAACGACCTCTGGGGAAGAGCTGGCGGCGTTCCAGCCAGCAGCGTTAAAAAAAAAAAACGTAGGAGGGGACGGGAGAGGAGGGGACGGGAAAGGAGGGGACGGGAGAGGAGAGGGCTGGAGAGGAGAGGGGGGGACTGGAGAGGAGGGGACGGGAGAGGAGAGGGCTGGAGAGGAGAGGGCTGGAGAGGAGGGGGCTGGAGAGGAGGGGACGGGAGAGGAGGGGATGGGCGTCTCTACTGCGGCAGGACAGACTGCAGGGATGTGGCTGGGGCTGGACTACACGTGGGAGAGGCACTACTGGACTGCAGGGCTGTGGCTGTGGCTAGGCATGGGGCTGTGCATGGGCATGGGCATGGGCATGGGGATGGGGATGGGTATGGGTATGGTGGATGGAGATGGGGATGGGGATGGAGATGGAGATGGGGATGGGGATGGTGGATGGAGATGGGGATGGAGATGGGGATGGAGATGGAGATGGGGATGGGGATGGGGATGTAGATGTAGATGGGGATGGGGATGAGGATGGGGATGGGCATGGTGATGTGGATGGGGATGGAGATGGGGCTGTGGCATGGGGATGGGGATGGGGATGGACGTACTGAAGCACTGGGAATGGAGATAGGGCTGACTGCAGGGAACCGAGCTGTGGCTGGGGACAGGGATGTGCCACATGTGGGAAAGCACTACTGGACTGCAGACTGGGGATGGGAAGGCTGCAGAGCTGTGGCTATGGCTATTCCTAGGGATGGGGCTAGGGCTGGGGCTGGGGCTGGGGATGTGGATGTGGATGTGGATGGGGCTGTTTTTAGCAATGGGGCTGGGGATGGGGCTGGGGCTTGGAAATGGGAATGGGGAATGGGCGATGGCGATGGGGATGTGGATGTGGCCGGGGCTGTGGTTCAGGAAGGACAGGGTGCAGAGCTGCGGCGGTGCTACACATGGGCAGGCACTCATAGACAGGAGGGCTGGTGCTGGGAATGGGGCTGTGGCTGAGGCTGTGCCTAAACAGACTGCAGGGATGGGGCTGGGCTACAAGTGTTTTTTTTCCCCTTCAGACTTCTGAGATATTCAAGACTAAAGATTATTTTTATACGTCCGTTATTTGTCTTGGACTTGGACATACATACATAGCTCCCGCATAACACAACACAAAAAAAAAAATGCTAATATTATTCACAGGTGTGAGACATAAGGTTAATCCACAACTCCATCCTGAATCCAAAGTAAGTAGCATTTCACACAAGATGCTCAGGAGAAGAGATATCAATGGAGGAGGGTAAACAATCACTATCAAAAAGAATTCTATTGAAATTCCACTCTGAATCCAAAAGAAGTTGCATTTGAAAGACGCATTCAGAGGAGAATGGTGGGTGGTGGTCGTGGTCGTGTGTATGTGTGAGTGTGAGGGAGGGTGTGTGTGTGTGTGTGTGTGTGTGTGTGTGTGTGTGTGTGTGTGCACGTGCATGCGTCACTGCTGTTGTTGGGTGGGGCAACACCTCAGCTGCAGCACACAGCTGCAGCGGACGAGTGATTTGGTTTCCTCAGTGTCCCCCCCCCCACACACACGCACGCACAGACACACACGCACGCACAGACACACACACACACACACACGCACATGCACACACACACACAAACACAAACGCACACACACACGCACGCACGCACGCACGCACACACACACACATACGGAAACACGCACACACACACTTACTTTTGCACAAACACAAACATTACTCTTCCATTGCATCTTACTACTACTGTGTACACAGATACTTTCAACCCAACAGATATCCGGTAATGACAGAGATACAACTTCAACGTAAAGGTGCACCGTGTAATACTTTTTTATAGTTTATTTCCAGAATTCATGCTGCCCATTCACAAATGTTACCTCTCCTCTCCTCTCCTCTGCTCTCCTCTCCTCTTCCCTCCACTCAACCTCTCTTCTCTCCCCTCCAACTCTCTCCTCTCCCCTACTCTCCTTTCCTCTCCACTCCTCCTCTCTCCTCTCCCCACCTCTTCTCCTGCCCTCCCCTCCTCCCCTCCCTCTCCTTTCCCTCCTCTACATCACCCCTACTCTCATCTCCTCCCTTCTCCTTCTATCCTCCCTCCATCTCACTCACCCCTACTCTCCCTCTCCATCCCCTCCACTCTCTTCTTCTATCCTCCTCTCCTCCCCTCGTTTCCTCCTTCTCTCCCTTTCACTCTCCACCTCTCCTCTCCTTTTCCTCTCCTCTCTCCCTTCCACTCTCCTTCTATCCTCCCTCGGTTCTCCTCCCCTCTCGCCTCCTCTCCTTTCCTACCTCTCTCCCCTACCCTACTCTCCCTCTCCTCTCGTCCCCTACTCTCCTCCCTCTTTCACCTCCCCTCCTTTCCTCTCTCTCTCCCCTCCACTCTCCTTCCGTCCTCCCTCTCTTCTCTTTGCCTCTCCTTTCCTCCCCCTCTCCTCTCCACTCCACTCCTCCTCTCTACTCATCTGCCCTCCCCTCTGCTTCTATCCTCCCTCTCATCTCCTCTCCTCTCCCCTACTCTCCTCTATCTTTCCTCTCATCGCCTCTCCTCTCCCCTACTCTCCTCTCCCTCACTGCTACTCTTCCCTTCTCTCCTCCCTCTCCCTTACCCTACTCTTCTCTCTTCTCCTCCCTCTCCTCCCTCTCCTCACCCCTCCGCTCCTGTCTTCAAAGGGAATAGGGAAGAGAGCAGGGCGGGGCAGGCAGCGCCACATTTAAATTCAGCGCGAGTCGAAGGCTGCCGACGAGACTCTCGCTCCGGGCACCACTCCTCAATGCCATGCAGACGACGCCAGTTCACACACACACACACACACACACACACACACACACACACACACACACACACACACACACACACACACACACACACACACACACACACACACACACACACACACACACACACACACACACACACACACACACTACACATACACAGAGTACACACAGTACACACCGTACACACACACGTCTGTGTCAAGTGCTGTGTTTTGAATACTAATGGTACATTCTTCTGTGATCCGTGACAGAATATAAAAAGGAGAGCCCTTAAATCTTTTCCCCAGTCACCTTCTCCACAAACTGAACTGCCTCTTATCTTGCTCCTCTCTGTTCCTGAGCAAAGACATTTGAGTGAGTGACAACACTGCTTGTGCGTGTGTGCGTGTGCATATGTGCATGGCTGCACGTGCACGTATGTGTGTGTGTGTGTGTGTGTGTGTGTGTGTGTGTGTGTGTGTGTGTGTGTGTGTGTGTGTGTGTGTGTGTGTGTGTGTGTGTGTGTGTGTGTGTGTGTGTGTGTGTGTGTGTGTGTACTCAAGCATGTGCTATATGTTTAATGAGATTTTTTAATATTTATGTAAGCTGACTGACACCTTAATTTCCTTCGAGGATAATAAAAGTACTATACTCTACTCTGCTCTTATTTTGCTTCTTTTTCTTTTTCTTCCTGAGCAAAGACTTTTGAGTGAGTGAAAACACACCACCTACTTTGCCCCTCCTTCTTCCATCTCCCCAACTCCTGTACCGTTGCAATGTTTACAAATTAACAAGAAAAGGTAGTACAGACATGCATACTAGCAAACATTGCCAACAATGACCAACAATGTCTCTCTGTCTTTCTCACTCTCTTTCACACACACACAAACCAATATTGACAAAATATTTTCTCTCTTTCTATTTCTCTATCTGTCACACACACCCACACACTCACCCAGCTACACCCCCCCCCCCACACACACACACACACACATACACACACCAACTAGCCCAACTTTTAGAAGGGAAGGAGACATCTCTGTGGGATTTTAGCCCCTCTACTCCCTCAGTCACACCCCCCCCCTTCACACACACACACACAGGAAGTCATCTAAAGGCTCAGTTATGCTTCCTACTTGTGCCACCGAGTGAGCTTGACGCAGCCATGATGCAGTTAATTCTTGTTTATGCCCTGTTTTGAAGCACGGTCTGCGCGATGTCATTCCACGCTGAAACTGCCTTCAATACAAAGAGTAAACTAGACGTGTCGGTTGTTTTTTAGCATCACAGACTCGACGAGAATGAAAATGAAACATTAAATCTTTATATCACGTGCATGTTTGATCGCACTGGCAGCCACAGTAGTAGTTTGGAACAAAGAAGTGGCTCATTTGTCGAGGACGAAGCGGAATGTTTCCTCGACCTCGGAACCACTGTTCAACTGTCCAAATAACTTCAGCGTCGTAACTTGCAAGCGCATGTGTTGTCTTCGGTTCGTGTAAATAAATCAAACAACAAAGCACGGGCAACTTATTTAATGAAGAGCTCACAGTCCGTAGACCGACGAAGGTTAGAACAAGGAAGTAGCGCTTGTTCTCGACTCGAGGACAGAGCAGGCTGGTCGAGAGGACCAATCAGAGACCTATTTTCGCCCTTTCACGCCGTCGCTCCCTGCGTCGAGACACAATTTTGGGGAGGTGCCCCAGAGTACCTGCGTGATGGGGGGGGGTTCACTACGTTAACTGCGCGGCTCACTGCATCATGATGCAGTGACGCTGATCTCGAGGCATAAACCACCCTTAAGGCTGCCTTAATCCCAGTCCCACCTAATCCGCGGCGGCCCGAGCCAAGCAAGCGCTTAAGCCCACATAAACAAGCTTTTGTTTTCCCGCTGTCTGTGCAAAGGGGGCCGCCGTCGTGGCGTGGCGTATCGTGTCGTTATGGGCTATACATCGAGCTGAGCTACAGAGCAATTACATCGCATTACAACAGTGATCCCCTAGGGCAGGGTTTCCCAAACTGGAGTGCGTGCAATTTATACTAGTATATATAGTGCGAGTAATTCATAACTCCTAGACTTGTCATGCAACAAGTTCCATTGTAATGACGGCAGAGAAAACGCCAGGTCTATTGAAAATGAGGATTTCCCAAAAAAGCACCCACCCCAAACCTCTTAGAGGTCACAGAGATCACTCAACAAGCTGCTCACAAGTGCCGGGTGGGTGCCATGACATCATACTGCGGTTTCCTAGCCTGATTATCATCGACTTTCAAATCTCTTCGAGACTTGGTCTGACCTAGAGCATAACAAGTAGCCCCTTAATGCGCGCCGTACCTCCAGTGGCACACTGTAATAGTCATTGAAATGTAACTACCATAGCACTACAATACTATGACACAACACAGGCCCTTTAGAAATGCACCACGACTTGGTCATTACCATACTGGTAACAACAAATTTATAAAGCCGCGTCTTAAGGGGTTAAAGTTTCTCAAACGGCATGGTTGACCCACCTCCCTTCGTTTGTGACTGGTCGAGGCCAGAAAAGGCTGTGCCGAAGTTTAAACGAAACATTTTCGTAGTCCCAATAGAACGCCTCTGCTTAAACCATGTCACTGCTTTGGAACACGCCTCTACCCAGGGCCGTTGGAGCAGCTCAAAGCTCATTGCTTCCTGACAAAGTGGGTGGAGTTCCCGAGTTCTCCGGAGCTCAGAAAGTACTTGCTCTTGTACTTACTGGGACGGAACACACACACAGAACACACACACAAACACACAAACACACAAACACACACACACACAAACACACACACACGCACGCTCCTGTTAAGCTTTGGTAAAAAAGTGACATATGCCCACAGGCAGGCAGACGAACATGTGGACTAAGTACATCGCAAGACGAGACGTCTGGAAGTCTGCAGTCTTCCCTATGGCTCTCTGTCTGTGCATTAAAATGTGTGTTTTTTGAGGCGTGGCAGTGTGTGAGTGTGTGTGTGTGTGTGTGTGTGTGTGTGAGTGTGTGTGTGTGTGTTTGTACTTCGGGGCGGGGCAGCCTGTGTGTGTGTGTGTGTTTGTCTGTGAACGTACTGTATGTGTACGCATTTAAGATGCTTGTGTAGGTACGCTGCCAGCCAGCAGCATCAGCAGCAGCCTTTAAAGACTCAGCCAAATGCCCCGCCACACAAATTAACTTCCCTTCCTTCCCGCCAAGCAAAGCCAGCCAGCCAGTCAGCCACCACGTGTCCACTAGCTCCATGCGCACCGCAAGCCAAGCCCACTGCCACTGCCGCTACTACCACTGATAGTATCGTACCACTCGCTGCCTGCCTGCCTCGCTGCCTGCCTACCAGCTTGTCGGCTCACCCTGTATACCCCGCCCCTCCCTCCCCAACCTACCGTTCCCCTCATCCCTCTCCCCCTCTTCCACCTCCTCCTCCTCCTCCCCCTCTTCCTTCTCCTCCCACTCCATCCACCCTCAGCCGGTTGCTAAGAATAGCCCTACGTTCCGTGCTCTGTCTTTTCTATTCGCCTCTTTTGTTGCTAGGGAAAGTGGCGCTGATGAATGGCTAAAGTTGTCAGCCAGTGAGCACGGTGAGCGTTTTTGGCCAAGGAGGAGGAGAGAGGGAGAGGGGGAGAGGAGGAGGAGAGAGGGAGCGGAGAAGGAGAGGGGGAGAAGGGGAGCGGAGGAGGAGCGGGAGAGAGGGGGAGAGGAGAGGAGAGGGGGAGAGGAGGAGAGCGGGATGAGCGGTAGTGGAGGAGGAGTGGAGGAGAGAAAGAAAGGAGGAGAGGAGGAGAGGGGGAAGGGAGAGGAGGTGAGGAGGGGTGGAAAAGGTAAATAAAAATGGAACGTGGTCGTCTGTCTGGGTGCCGACTGGACGGGACCGATTTAGGCCCAGTAGGGGCACCAACCACAGGGGCTGACAGCTCTGGTCCAAACTGGGTACCCAAGTGTGACTCTGACGTGCATGGCCAAACGGAGCAGAAGAACGGACACACACACACACACACACACACACACACACACACACACACACACACACACACACACACACACACACACACACACACACTTTCACTTATTTGGGTTCACTTATTTGAACACTTTGGACAGTGCCACTGTGCCTACCCAGCTACCCACTCCCGTTAAAGTATGTGGTAAAGGATAGCGTAAAATCAGCGTTCAGAGCAGACGCACAAAACCCATCTGGCAACAGAGGCACATGCATCCATCTCTTCCTGAAATAAGTCCTGTGCTACAGAACGCATAGACAAAAAAACACACACATAATAGAATCAATTACCATAGCCTTAGCATAGCGGATTACACTATCACTCCATTTCCAGCTGGTCTCCCGAACTTCCATTCAGTACAGAAAATCGCTATTCAAGTGGAGGGGGTAAGGAGGAGGTGGGGTGGTCGGCGGGGGGGAAATTTTATATTTTTATTCCTTCCTTCATTCATTCAGTGACTCATTGAAGCGCTCATTCATTCATAAGGTGAGCCGGTAGTTGTAGGCTAGGCGCGCTGCTGTGCTGTACCAACCGTCCAATCAGGCTGCAGGATTGGGACCCGGGGGCTCATGATAGGTAGAGGAGGAGGTTGGCCTCCACCCGAAGGGCGGGGTGGCCGGTGGGATGGATGGCTGGATGGCTAGCGTGTTGCATAGCGGGGGGTTGCTATGCCGCTGTGCTGCAGGGAGTGAGCCATGCGAATGCCAATACTGCCTTGGCCTCTGGGTCTGCATTACTTTGCATCTGCCTGGTGCCTATGCCTCTGAACTGGGTTGGGCTGGGCTGGGTTTGGCTGGGCTGGGTTGGTCTTGGCTGGGCTGCTGCAGGAAGGCGGATGCTGCCCAGACATTGCTGCTTGTGTGGGTATGATGCAATTCACCTCGCCACGCCATGTGCTGAGGTGTGCAGAGAGGCAGGGTGGAATGCAGGCAAGCAAACAGGCAAGCAGGGGATGGGGATCTGGAGCCTCCGACCGTAACACAGTTGGACACCGTCCCTCCCCACTAGGGCTCGGCTCTCTCGGGTAACATCCAAAAAACATACGTCTACGTGCAATAAGTGCTAACCGACGGCTTATATCTGCTGCATTCATTGACAGTAAATAGAATGGACGGCAAATCAACGCTATTTGCCATTCAACGCTTTGAAGCCAGATTTGGGAACATTCCAACTTACATTCCACCTTAGCAACGCCAAACGCAGGTGCTGATTGGACAACAACAAGACTTCTAACGGTCAATCAAACCATGTTCTGATGCTCATTGGTCAATTTAACTTTTAATATCTCTCTAAAATAAAACATCACCACAAAAAATCACCACCCTGGTAAGTTGGAGAGCAAGGGGACCTACTAGTTGAGCGAAAAATGATCCCCCTGGAGTGGCATTTAAGGGAGATACAGGGTTTTATGTCTCTCATAGGAATGAATGGGATTTGGCCATTTTTTGGTCTTTTTGGGTCCAACCTTGGCTCCAACTTGGCTTCAACAATGAAATAGAATTTTGGCCTCCATTCTATTTACTCTCAATGGCTGCATTGCACTATTGGGCTTTATATTATGGCTAATAATGGGTCAATAAGGCGGCAATATTGTGCAGAAAAAAAAATCAGTGGTTCCTTTTTTACCCATTTTCAACTGAGCATAAAGCCATAAGCAGTTGTTTTGCCTCACTAATTCCATGTTTTTCCAAGCCACATATAACAAAATTGTCCACCTATAATAATGCCTGTCTTATTATGTGTGCCTCAAAGTATGCCATATTATAATTTATTAGTACTTAAGGGGAAAAAACAAAAACATTACACACACAGAATAAATTGAGTAGTTACCCAGTGCTCCGTCCCTCCCATTTGTCCCATTTGCACAACACAGGCACGCTCCCTGCACCACCTAGTGCAGCGCTCCTTGGCCTGACTCATGGGAAACACCCTCCCCGGCCCCACCCTTAAACACCCCCCACGCCAGCCCACCCCGACCCACACCAGCCCCACCCTACCTCCATGTCAGTGGTTCTCAACCTTTTTTTTTGTAAAGAAAGGACCGACCCCCTGACCTAATCATAAACATGCCAACGCCCCACACTCAACAAAATAATGTTAAAGATTATGAAAACCGCACAGCCAAATAATAGTAATATTCTGCAATACATACTATTATTGATTATACTGTGTGACTATTAAAGAGCTTTCTGGAATGACGTGAGAGCTTCTATTCTCTACCTCTATGTGAAAGTCAAGGAACACACAGCCTTGTCAACGTCACCTTCATTATTGATGCACGCTTGATTCCCGCTGCCTTTATCAGGAAAAAGTGGAAATAACCAGATTAATGCCAGGCAGTGCACTAAAAGCTGCGCAGGAAGACTACGATTAGACTCAAGTCATTTGGCAAGAAGCGTTTTCACATCTCCTCGAAAAAGGAAAAAAAATACATTTTTTACGGTTTGAAAAGAAAATTGGACTGGAAGTAAAATACAGATTAAACTGACAAAACTTAACTCAATTGACTTGCAAATTCAATTAAGTCCTAGGTGATGGGTTTGGAACTCGGGTGCAATTGGAGACGCAAGGCAGGCGACAGAGGAGGAAATGGCGTGAAAATGTTCAATGCAGGCAAGCTGATGCAAGGTGCCGCGCACAGTTGCAACATAACATTACATCCCCCGGCAGCCTCAGAGAGGGAGGAGAGAGAGAGAGAGAGAGAGAGAGAGAGAGAGAGAGAGAGAGAGAGAGAGAGAGAGGGAGGGAGAGAGAGATTGAGAGAGAGAGCTAGGATGGAGCGTGGCAGTGAGGTCAAACGCATCTCACCCTCTCTGTCACCTGCCATGTCCAGGGGGATTTCTTCGACAAGCTCATCTCTCTCTCTCTCTCTCTCTCTCTCTCTCTCTCTCTCTCTCTCTCTCTCTCTCTCTCTCCATCTCAGTGTTTTCCTCCCTCTTTCTATGTCAGCAACCTGTCTCCATCCCTCTCTCGCTCTCTCTCTCTCTCTCTCTCTGTCAGCAACATTCTTGTACCTTGTTCTGTTGTTTCCCCTCTCTACAGTACAACTCCATCTCTCTCTGTCTCTCTCTCTCTCCATCCCTCTCTCTCTCTCTCTCTCTTGACAGCGCTGCCTCTGCTCTCTTCCCTTCTCTGAGCCTGACAGTGCTGGTAGGAAGGGCCGTCAGGGGACACTGGCCTCTTTTAAGAGTGTAAACAAGGTGTGTGAGACACACACACACACACACACACACAGACACACACACACACACACACACACACACACACACACACACACACACACACACACACACACATATGCACAAGCACACATGGCCACACACACACACACACACACACACACACACACACACACACGCACGCAAACACACACATTCATAGACACAAATCAATTACACACACACACACACACACACACACACACACACACACACACACACACACACACAAAGGAAGGTGTGTGTTTTTCCTTAACGTGTGTGTCTGCCGCCCTGTGATGTGTACCGGTACACAGCAGAGCTGGCCTTGTGCCCTTGGTAGAGATGGAGAGCGGGATGGAGAGGACGAGGACAGGCACGAGGAGGATGAGAAGGAGTGAGGGAGAGGGAGAGGAGGAAGACAAGGAAGAGGAGGAGTAGTGAGGGGCAGGGAGAGGAGGAAGAAGAAGAGGGGGGAGAGGAGGAATAAGAAGAGGGGGGTGAGGAGGAGTGAGGGGCAGGGAGAGGAGGAAGAAGAAGAGGGGGTGAGGAGGAGTGAGGGGCAGGGAGAGGAGGAAGACGAGGAGGATGAGGATGAGAAGGAGGAGTGAGGGGCAGGGAAAGGCGAGGGAGGGAGGATTGTTCGTCTGTCAAGCTGAAAGTAGTAGAGGACAGCACAGCACGGCACAGGGCAAACTCCACACTGAGACAAGAGCCCCAACGCTGGAGCAGGAGAAGACAACAGAGGAAGCCACCACCACCTCCATCACCTCCACCACCACCATCACCACCACCATCACCACACCATCACCACACCATCACACCTCACCCACACTCACCATTGCACATTGCATTGCCACAGAAAACATGAGGCATTTGCATACCACACAAACATGCTTACTCGATTTCCAGGTACTTTCCTTTGAGTGATATACTAAGGTATACTGTATGTATGTACACATACACGTGTGGCCTGGGGACTGTAGTTAGAAACTGTTTTTCATGGAATTGCTGACGTCTATAAGCAAAAATGATACACTGATATGGTGTGGAGGTGCACATTGCACAACAACACCTACACTATAGGTATGACCAAACAAACAAAAGGTATGACAAATGAAGACAAAACAGTGGTGCGTGAATGGTGAACATAGCAGCTAGTGCTATAATGCATTGATCAAAAGTGATTTTAAGCTTCTCCAACAAATGCTTGAAACAGTTTGGTTTGAGGTTGCACTATACTTACCAGAATGCAGTCCACTTTGGATTGTACAGATTTGCTGTAAGAGAAGAGAGAGGAAAAAATGACAGCATTATTAAGCCAGCATAACGACTATAAACATACCATACATAAAAGACTATTTATTAATACCTCAATGGCATGTGTGGAATGGCCACCCATACCCAACTCCCCACCCCCAACCGAGCGCAGCGAGGCCCACTCTCGAACCCACCCATCCCCAATCCAAACCCCCAAATCCCTCTCCACCACAACCATCTCCAGTCCATTGAGGCCCACTGCACCACCCCAACATTACTACCCCGACCCCACCCCCATGTCCCTGTCAGACTAATATAACCAGTGGAGCACATGTTGTCATGTACAAAAAAGAGCTGTGGAAGCATCACTGTCCTTGTTTGACTATTAATACCAGGAGCCGGCAGACCTTGACAGCCAGCCATTCATAAGTCAGGCTTGCCACCACGACTGGGCCGGTATGAACCGGTATATACTACAATCTATATATACAGGTAGAGGGGGGTGGAGATCGTAGCCCCCCCCCCCCCCCCCCCCCCCCCCCCCCCCNCACTCCGGGTAGGTGGAGAGATGTATGGGCTCCCCTATGTCAGGTATTTATATGGAGCTTTTCCAAAAGAGAGCTCAAACTCTCTCTACACAAGGGCTTTCAGACTTTCAGAGAGAGAGAGAGAGAGAGAGAGAGAGAGAGAGAGAGAGAGAGAGAGAGAGAGAGAGAGAGAGAAAACATGATCTCAAATGATCTTGCGCAAAAAAGTCAACTCTCTCTCCACCTCTACCTCCCAGTACTGTTCAGTGCTGTATGATTGCACATGTAAAGAATCTGATGCAGAGTATGTTTTTGATTATTAGTCTACACACAGGTTAACAAGATATTGTGAAAGTAAACACCTATAAAAGTTTGTAGAGGCATTGCAGGGTTTCTATAGGATAAAAAGCTCTAGCTTGCTGGCTTAATTTCAAACAGTTGGAGTCTTGTCATTAAATCTTCTTAATTTCGCACACCTTTTCAATTCAGAAAACATACAACTGTGGCTAAAATAGAAAGAATGATTTGAAATGGAAAAAAAAGTGTGGCTTTCGTTGGCCATCATCAATATGACACACAAGTGCTTGCAAACTCATATAGCGTTTTATTTTGGTACGGGGGGGACACTCTGTCCTCACAATGCCACCAAATAAATTATACAAGACGCACGCACGCACGCACGCACACGCACACGCACACACACACACACCAGTCCAAAATTTGCTGCATAATCTAAAACTTCCGCATCAATGACATCCGGATGATGACATCCCACAGTACAGTCAGACCCATGAACTAGGTCAAGGCGCACTTTAGGGGGAAGTCATCAAATACTACAGGATAAACCAGGGGGGCACAATGGGATTAGCCAGGACACCTGATGGGGGTAGGGGGCTTGCTGGACACAGTGGCGCGCAGTGCGGCACCGGCACAGCGTGGCTATTAATCTAACAGCCCCTCCAGCCCAGACTAGACCTGACCACTGCTTAAACGCCGCCGCCTGCCCTGGGATTAATCCATTTTGTAAGGGGTAGGGCCGCTGACGGCTTTGGCCAGGCCCGGGACAAAGTCATCGAAAACGTCCCCCTCCCTCCGCCTAGTGTATTCAATGTAATCAGTACCCAATCTCTGTCTTCTGTCTCCCTGGGCCCCCGGGACAACTGACCCCTTTGCTTCCAAGCGTAGATGGCACCACGCCCATCCTGCCCTGCCCTGTCCAGGGGACCAAGAGAAGATTTAATCGACTGTCTCTATGACTGACGGGGAAAAGGAGTGCACAAATAAATGGATGATCGGCTCGCCACTTTTGATCGGTCAGCGAGTGCATGTCCTTGAATGAACGGCCCATGTGAAGGGGATTGCCACGAGTTACGTTCGTTGTGTCACACAGAAACAGACAACGTTGTTACGTTGTTACCATTGTTCAACACAGAAAAAGCCAAAATTGGTGCGTTGTTTAACACAAGAAATGGCCAACGTTGTTGCCTTGTTTACGTTGTTTCACACAGAAATGGCCATGTCCTCATGGGGCCTCTCTCTCTCTTTCTGTCTCTCTCTCTCTACCCCTCTGAGACCTCAATGTCCCTCGTGCTGTTGCTAGTAACATCTCCTTTTGCCCAGGCCTCACCATCCCACCTCCTGATTGGACAGGACATCCCTTGACCGGCTAATCTCTTAATCACCATGATGCAGTGCCCTGCCCCGCCATAACCACGCTGGCGCTGCGCCAACTCAGCGTGGACACTGCCTGCCATCAACCTTCGCCAAAAAACATGACCCAGCAGAGGGCAAGATCAAACCAACGAGTGCCCTTGGAAAGCTTACCCCCGGAAGAAATGTCAATTATAGTGGCTCAGAATGGTATTGCAAAGGACTTATGTCTGTTAGACGTGTTATGTTGTAGGTAATGAGTGTCACATGATGAGTGATCACTTTGTTGTGATAACTACTATGCAAATTATTCCAAAGACTAAAATGTCCTAAAACCCATGATGATTTAGCCTAAGTGATATGCAATGAAAAAGAAAGATATGCAATGAAAAAGAAAAAGTACACAAATAAAATCAAAAGAAAACATAAAAATCCCCCCTTCACGTGAAGAATCAATAAACTAGAACCCAAAAAAGTGGCCACATTTTCAGAGGCAGATGAGCAGCCGGGTGGAACTGTTTTATCCTGTCTGACTAAGAACATGTGGAACTGGCATAAACCCCACCACCCCCACATCGCTCACCCCGTGCGGTGCCACCCTCCCCATCCTCATCCACAACCCACCCACCCCACCCTCCCCAGCCCCGTGCCCAGACTCAGCCTCTCCCCACCCCCCATTCCTCCAGCTGGCTACTCCGTGGCGCGCTCAGCGCAGAGCGTAAACAACAACAATAACAACAGAGAGGGAGGCGACAGCAGGAGATGGAAGGCCCCGGATGCAGCGCGCGGTCTACCAGTCTGCCTGTATGTCTGTCTCCTCTCCTACAAGTCTGCATGTCTGTCTGTCTGTCTGTCAGTCCGTCTGTCTGTCTGCAGGTGTGCATGTCTGCCTGCCTGCAAGTCTGCATGTCTGTCTGTCTGTCTGCCTGCAAGTCTGCCTGTGAGTCTGAATGTCTTGCATGGATGCCAGGGTAAGGTGAGACGAGGACAGCAGGCCTACACCTTCACGACAGACCCTTGGCAGGGTAGGGCTAGCAGCTAGCGCTAGGTTAGGTAGTGGAGGGCAGGGCATGGGCAGGGGCAAGGGGGCAGCCAGTGCAGCTGCGAGCCTGAGGGATGAGAGGAGCTGTGGTGTGGATACAAAACCCCAGTTACCCTGTTTGAACCTAACCGCGGCACGGGGGACCGAGACACGAGACGATGCCTGTGGC
The DNA here is from genome assembly GCF_034702125.1 of Engraulis encrasicolus. Classification (NCBI taxonomy): domain Eukaryota; kingdom Metazoa; phylum Chordata; class Actinopteri; order Clupeiformes; family Engraulidae; genus Engraulis; species Engraulis encrasicolus. Next base: position 34,970,286 of record NC_085878.1, read on the forward strand.
TGGCGCGCTTGCACTGCCTCTCTCTGCCCGTCTCTCTCTCTCCCTATCCCTCCCTCTCACTTTTTTTTCTCCCTCTGTCTGTCTCTTTCTCTGCATCACCACGAGTCAGTCGAGCGCTGCACTCGATGCACTCACTCAACCCCCGTGGTGCTTGAACCTGTTAACCTACGACAGGCGCTCAGTGCGTGGCGTAAGCGGCGTGGCATACGCGCCGCGGCGTGGGCACGACTGTTTTGAATGGAGAAGAGAAGAGAGGAGCGGAGGGAAGGGTACCGCTGCACTAACAACACAGCCAGAACAAATAAAAGAACACGCTCTTGTCTCTGAAATGGCCACATTTATGGAACAATGACAACATTGGCATGTTTACATTCGGAGACGCGTGTTGTTTTACCGTACGCCACTCATACAGCAGTAGTACTACATGTAGCTCTCTACTGACAGCTGTCCTGACAGATGTGGAAAGCCGCCCTTTGAATACTTTCGGCTGCACACAGTTGTTTGCTTTTTTTTTATCTTTGTTGTTTCTTTCTCTTTTGTAACTCATATGTCTGGATTTATTGAGTTCATGGCTCTTACATTTCAGGAAGTCCCTGAGGGGAGTTGCACCCAGGGTTGCCAGATGAGCCCAAAAAATGCTCAAAACCCGCCTAGAAGCACAAAATCCCACCCAATTCTATTGATTTCTATGGCAAAAATTGGGAGGGTTTTTCTGCTAAATACAATTTTTACCCGCACACGGCCATCCTAAGCAGCCCAATTGGGCGGGAAACAGCCCAATCTGGCAACACTGGTTGCACCTCAGCCGCAGAGCAGAAAGTCAGTGGATGGGAGCCATTTAGTGAGTGCACCGGGTGTGGGGGTCGGTACGGGACAAGGGGAAATTTCTCACAGCGTACCGATGGGGATGTGGGGGTGGGGTGAGGGGAGAACCTGCTGCCATCACAAGTGTGGGCTTAAGTGGATTTGGTTGTACCCGTCATTAAGGATAAATCTGACTGCGCAGGTGACAGGCAAAAACCCTCCCCCTCCTCCTTCAGTAACAACACCCTTGCTCCCCCCTTTTTTTTACTCCCTTGGGGATTACCTTATGACTGATTGCTCATCTGGGTGGAAGAGGCATAGGTCTCCCCTATTTCCCAAGCCCCACAGTGTGTACACTGACAAATCTGACAGTTAACTTGTGCAAGTTATTTTTCCAGAAACACTATCCCCTCCCGGGTTGCCTCCTAACTCACAATTTCACAGTGAATCAGAGTCAGTCATCACCAATGCAAAACTATTTAAGTTCATTCTGATGCTTATGTGTCAGTGTGCATGCTGTGCTTGTGAATCCCAAAGGCTCAAATGTGCTCCATGTCACAGAGACCATGTAAGCGTGATATCACTGCAATCGAAGATACATCTGTGGTCTTTCACTACCGCGGAGGATGCAGACAATGAGGGTGTTGTATTGGCCCTGATGCTCGCATGAAAAAAAACAACAACGGCATTGGAGTAACTGGAGACACTGTTTGCTCCACAATGCACGCACTGTTTGAGTTACTTCTTACGGGCTGTTGTAACGTAAAATGACACGGGACGATTTCAAAGGGAGTGGAATGGAAAATGTGGCCAGGAACAAAAAAATGGATCCCAATTTATATACTGACTAACACACTGATCTTACTACTTGCAATAGCTTTTAATACGAATACTTGCAATAATTTTGTCAATGGAATGTATAGCATTTGCCTTTAAAGTACAACAATGTTGCCAGAAGAAACACCTTCAAATGATCTTCTTGCAAGCTGTCAGAAAAAAAATATTTAAGTGAGCTCGTAGCCCCATAATGCACGCGTTCCACCAGTGGAACACTGAAATAGCCATTGAAAATACTTCATCAATAGTACTACAGTACCATGACATTACACAGGGGCCTTCAAAACATTACCATTCTGGTTGTAGTGGTTATCTCTTCAGGGTACAAAAAATACCCTCAAGACACAGTAATTTCTTCATGCACACGACATGACAGGTTCTTAGTTTAGTTTAGTTGTCTTTACTTACAAAATAAAAAGGTTACAAATCAAGGCGCACAGTAAGAAAATGTTATGCTCCCATGCCTTGCGCAGCTCTGACCAGACTGGTGCTGCACGTTCTCAGTTACGTCACTCTAAGGGAGCGTCATCAAACGTTTTTCATATCAATAATCATTTTCTTACAATTATGAATTATACAACGTTATGATTTAAGATTGTAAATAAAATATAAACATAAATTGTTCATATGTTTTGCATATCCTGTTTTTTCTGCTTTATGGCTCTTAAACTGGTAGCAAATTTATGACAGGGGCTATGTCTTAACCGCTGACAGCTTTGGCAAGGCCTGAGACAAAGTCATCTGAAAGAGCCCCCCCACTCAATACAATGTAATGGGGACCCTATTCTGGACCCCCAATCTCCCTGGGCCCAGGACAACTGGCCCACCCCTGTCGGCTTCCCTGAATGGGAGACACTTGTGCCAATGGGGACTAGGATGAAGGTAATAGAAAATAGAAATAGAAAGACCTTTCAATTCGGGCAGCACAGGCAGAACAGACGTAAACATTTGTGCAGTGTGCCACTACGAGAACAGCATTATGTGTTTGCCGCTAGTCAAGCTCATTCTCAATTCTCTTTGAAGGCAATCATCCCCATTGTATTGGGATTTCACACCCCCCATCCAGTTTCTTGCCATGTTTTGATACACACAGAAGCTCTTAATTTTTTTTTTAATCATTGAGTATTTCACACAAAGTCAGAAGCAAGACAAAAAACATCAGCCCCAAACACTAATTTCCAACCATAACTAACAGCTCCCATTGTATATAAAAGCCTAACCTTTAGCCTAATGAAAAAGCACACCGTGTTTGTTTAGCCCCTTTGCGCAGAGCCTATGTTATAACCTTAGTGTCAACAAAATTGTCTTAATCTGTTTCCTAAGGCTCTCGGCACTGTCATAGCAATGTTGTTAGAATGTAGTTGAGTATTTTCAGCAAATAGTGAATAGGCCTGCCGGCGACCCCATCTGCAGTAAGAGGCTACTAGAGCTAAATACATCAAATGTCAGCAATGTTTTATAGATACGATACAACGAACTATTCACACAAGTATAGTGGGTAACATCCTTCCAGATATTAATCTGAAGAGGAGTCAGTCTGTTTTAGACCTCAGCAAGTGATGACAGTATAGTGTGCCTGCCATGCCTTCTGGCCATGAGGGCTGGCTGTATGAGTCTCCAAAAGCTGGCACCCAGCGATGTGTGAGAGTGGCTAATCTCAGGCTAAAAGACAACATGAAAGCTGACCTCACACACTCCCGAATGGGGAGCGCTAACATTACGACCCTGAGTCTTAACTGTGCACTTTAGGTCACATTCCACTATTTATACCACCGTATACCATAATCGGTCTCGCATAAACTTGTATTTCAGGAAGGGAAAGGGAAATGATAATTCAGTGAGTCTCCTCTCACTCGATGGGAAAAAAACCTAGTGTTTTGAAACACCACTCGTAGACAACCCCCTCTACTGGTACATAAAGAAACTGGAGATAAAACAGTTAGGTACTGGTATTTGTTTACAATTGTCACATGCTGAACATTACTGAATAACACTACAATTCATAATCAAAATATTAAACACAAAAAAGAAAAGCATATAACTCACTTGAAAATGTAACACTGCCGTAACATAATTACAACCACCGCCACAATAATATAATAAATCTACCATTAAATCCATTAAATCAAATCCAACTACTGAACTCTGAGCTTGACCCCCCCCCCCCCCCCCAGACTGGCACCTCACTACTTTTTCCACAGTGGTCTCCAGACCAGCGAGCACTCATGCCAAAGTCTGTTCTTTTCCATGGGGCGGCGAATGTGCCAGCACTCCAAATGTAGATCAGCATGGGTATCAGTTATCATTCTAGTGAGGGTAACCTTTCCTGCACTCCAAGGGAGAGGCACAGTACTCTCCATATGTTATATTGTGATTTTTAAATATAGATGCTCGGTTCATTAATTTCATAATTTTCATTTTGATGTTCTGACTGGTATAACTGAAATGTTAGGGTGAATTATTTGGGAGTTGTTCAATTCACCCAGCAGATTGTGCTCTGCTTTCCTCAGATGCATTGGCATCCAACTTCCAACACAAAACCAAAACAGCATGATACTTGTGCTCATAGAGAAATAAAAAGTGAGCAGGCAGACAGCCTTTCTGTTCGGACTTTTTTAAACTGAAAATACGACAGCTTGAACCATAGAGTGCCTTCTCTCCTTGTGACTGATAAAACGTGATCTAATCGATGGAACTTCACTTGGTTGGAGATGGAATGTAAAATAACTCACTATGGGATTACTAAAGAAAAAAAGTTGATGCAAAGATATCTTTTGCCTAGATATACATAACAGGAGGACTAGAATAAGTGTTATAACAATGGTATAAATGACAAATACAAAAAAACTTTTTGGACATAATATAGCCATGCCGAAAAGCCCTTCACATGGATGTGATTTCAACTTGAAAGCTGATTGGACAATATCAGCATTTGAGTCTATGTTGGATGCAAAGAGATGCGATCAAAACTGGCCATCGCCCGCTCGTGTGCATTGCACTTCCTCGTGTTCATGTTTATTTGTAGTAAATGCACTAGGGGCATGTGGCGTCTCAGTATATTTAACAGAATAGTAACTTGATATCGCCGTGCAGTAAAGAAAATAGAGTCTCCAGTTGTGATCACACAGCCATGCATGCAGGGACATGAAAAAACAAGGGGTGGCGAGGGGGTGGAGGCTCCGAATTACCGTGTCAGCATTTTCAGCCCTTTTTCTTGTCACTGAAAACGTGCATGCTTTGCCTCGAATTCAGCGAACAAAAACTACCACCTTCGATATGTACGCAACTTGTGCATATTAACCTTGCAAAACACGTGTACTTTTATCGTCCAAAATACACATTGAACATACATTTTGTCAGTTTCATTGCCATGTGATCACCCCATCATTCAGTGTCTATTAAAAACTGAGCATGAGTTCCTGCACACGGGACCATTAAATACATAAATACAAAAATAACCTAATCGTTTGCAATAAGTGGATACAATACCACACCCTTGTAAATGACAGAGTTTGGCTCCGGTGAAACCTATCGAGGATTTATTCAGCAGGGGAACGGTGCAGACTAGAGGAGGCTTTCAAAGCGAGGAGCGCCTCCTCTTCCAAGTCGAGTTGTTTACTATCCATCCCAACCAACCAACATGCACAAACCAGAGCGCATGTCTAGAGCTCTTCTCTTCTACAAACGACTCTATGCTGAGTCTTAAACTGTAGAATATATTACCTCCACAATAAAATAAATAGTTCATAACAAGGTAACAAACAATTATTTTGTGACAACGAACAAGGTGACAGCATGCATCTCCAGTCACTTGTTGGCTGCCAAGTAGAATGGTAGTTCTACACTGACACGAGAGGAGGTTCTTGTAGCAGGTTGGGGGACTCAAGAAGAGATAACTTGGGTAGTGCGCGCGCTTAATCCATACAACTCAGTTATTACATAGTTGCTACTGTGTATACACGACAAGGACGTCAATACAATGTTAAGCATATGCAAAAACAATCAAAGTTAGCAACTAGCGAGTTAGCTATTCCCCTCGGTTAGTAAATGGAAGCTAAAACAGCTAACTAGCTAGTCAGTATTGGGAGAAAACAGCTAGCTGTCTAGCTAATTAATTAAGTGGGCAGTCAATAACCCAGGCAACCACTTAGCGTAACAACTACAGAATAATATTGACTAAAATCATCTAGTGGCACATGCTCTTACCAAATGGAATTCTTAATTTTGTGTTGCAGTGCACTGGCTTCAGTCCCTTGTAATCCTGGGACCAGAGGTGGCAAAGATCCCATCCCAGAACCGGTGCTCTGGTGCTGACCAGGTTGTTGATCATCAGCCATCACGGTGGAGTTGGATGAGGAGGGGGATTTAATAAGTAGGCCTCAACCTAGACCTCGACAAGGTTGCTTTTTCCCGGCTTTGGTACATCACGGACCCACCCGGTTACATCATGATACATTTAACGACGGCTCCAACAGTAAAATGGGTGGAAAGTCAAATGCAGGCAGTTGATGTCTATCGCATTCCCATACACTTCCATCAAAAGGAGCACATGAGGCCCGGAACACACGCTTCTCCCTGATCCGCTACAACCACTCTACTACTCTAGCTGTCTGCACGCCTGCGATCAAAGTGAATATTGCTGTTGCCGCTGTTGCTGCTGCAAGGCAAGTGGAACGCATGCGCACTGGTCGCCACGCACAGTGATAAACAAATGACAACCGAGGGACCTGCTGCAAGGAGTCGTGAAACATTTCCATTTGCACGACTGCTGAGCTTTTCCTCCGTACTTTTAGACAGTCGTTCACTGTCCACAAAAGCAAAATTATTTTACACCACGGCCACTGCCACACACATAGACTACGTAGCCTGAGCGTGAATTTTTCCTGGCATGTTAAAACAGTATCAGATGTCAAGTAAAGCATTTTTAAACATTAAATAATGATAATTTGTTAAATTATCGTTTTTTTAAACGTTTTGAATACATTATTCAGATTGCTTAAGGTTGCTATGCAACAGTGACGCATCCCAGAAGTCTTTGGACTGCAAACAAACATGGCAGAACGCGCAAAGTCTGCTTGCCTGGTGGGTTACTTTTGAATTAAATTTATACCTGTGAAGTCAGTCCGTTACATATGTGTTGTAAATACGTATTTGATGAATGCTGTTGTAGCCGGGAAACCTAAATAACCATTATGAGAGTGCAAAATAGAATGCTTTTCTTAGCATCTTTTTTCCGTGGCTAGCTAGCTAGGCCTACCAACTTCGATGACAAAGTTCAGTCAATCGAATGTCTGCTGCTTTATCTCAGTTTGTTAAACCTGTTTACTTCCCCCAAATTAAGACGAAGAAGCCCAATTCAGCGGGCGCAAGGAAAACGGTGCCCAAACCTGCAAACCGTCCTGCCTCTGCCCCATCAAAAGAAACACAGAAAATGGATATCTTTGCAAAGGAGGAGGAATACAAGTGGGTCTAAGTATCATTGGTGGATGATAATGTTTTCAGCCTTTTGCACGTCTTGCGCTTTACCTGTGTTGTACACCTGTTAAAACATGATGATGGTCATGTCTTTCTTTCTCCAGACGATTGAATGCAGAATTGGAAGCAAAGACTGCTGAAATAGTAAGACAAGCAGAGGAGGTCATGGTAAGATAAATTGTGAATCATATCTCAAAGCCTCATTCACAGTGCGAGTGGCCGCCTCAAATCCTCCGAGGGCTGTAAAAGTCCCCCCCCCCCCTGCATTTAAGGCCTATATTGAAGGCAGCCACGTTCAGACCCAACCTTTTCTAGGTCCCCTGAATATATTAGCCTACAAATGTTATTTTTAAGATTCCTTTAGAAAAGATGTCATTTCATGTGGTTCAAGCTGCAAACCATTAATTATATCAGGGGGTGGATAAAACAGTCTCGAGGGCTCATCTATGATTATCAGTGTCATTCATAACATGCACATCTTGTGTACTGTGCTCCACAGAAGGAACAACATGATGTTTTGTCCAAGCCAATTCCATCTCACATTCATATGAACTCAGACGATGAGGAATATGGGTAATTGAAGCTAATACTACTACTACTAGTTGATTGTGTTTATTGAACTTGTTAACACAACATAACCAATCCATCAGAACATCAGAAAGGAAAGAACATTGTATGAATGATCCATAAGAGAAAACAATGATTTGTTTAACAGAGAAGAGACATTGATGACACAGCTAGAAAAGAAGACAGCTACAAAAGTAAGTATGATTTATCTTATTGTCAACAAATAAATATATATGAAAGACAATTAACTTGGTAAGTGAATTACCTTGTTGCATGTGGTGTATGGTTTACCATCCATGTCATTTATACAGAAGAAAACTGTTCTGAAGCCAGACAAACCCATTGCTGGCAACAAAAAGACATCACAGTAAGTGTAGTTTAAAATACTGTACATTGAGTCTTACTATACATATTTCTGCCCACTTTTATTATTTACATTTAGTAATGCAAGAAAAAGAATCAGTTTGTACCACTTCACACATTTGCCCACTACTGTGAGATTGACTGATTGCATTGTCCATTGTATTTCATAGGAAATCAAAAGCAATTGAAATGGCGGCTGAGGATGTTGCAGTTGTGGAAGACTTTGGAGATTTTTCTTTGGAAAACACCATTAGCAACATTGAGGGGAAACTGAAGGATGGAGTTGCTCCAACAGATGTTGACGACAATGTTATGCCAAGTGTTGGTGAAGAAATGGGATCAGGTTACTGTACATAATCATTTCACACTATGGCTATAATGGATATGAATTTTCCATTGGCATACGTAGAGGTGATAGTCACATCATTGAAGTATATGCTGTTTTTTCCCCTCCAGAGGCTCAAATTCGATTTTTGAAGGCTAAACTTCGAGTAATGACAGAAGAGCTGGAAATATTGTCATTTGAATGTAACAAGAAGGCAAGTGAAAGATTGTCAAAGTCACAACACATTATATAGCCTATATAGCTCATTTGTATTACCGGTATGTATATGTGCGTTCTAAATGCACATGCTTAATTGATTGTGTTGTCTTTAAGGATGATGAAAACAACACATTGAGCAGCAAACTGAAGCAGGCGGAGGAGGATCGGAACAGGCTCCAGAAAACCACAAACATTCAACAGAGCCAGATAGAGAAACACAAAGCTATGGCCGAGGAGGCAAACCGAAGATGTGATGGGTTGCGGAACCAAGTGACTTCATTGCAGAAAGTAAGTGCTGCAAAAAATAAATAAATAGATTTACCATTGCTTTACATACGGTTGTTTCAGAGTCAAGGGCTTGCTTATTTAATGAATGACATTTACAAGAATTACAACATGGACTTATAGAGGGACTTGCAGCTATAGAAACGAGAAAATTATCCACCTCAGGTATGACGTGCTCAGATTTATTTGTTTCATTCCATTTTTAAAGAAGAACAATTATTCTTGTGTTGGCCAACTGAAACCGATATCTGTGCTGAGGAATGTGCAAGCAGGGGCCTTAACTTACATGATTAGCCCGGTGAGGCGGTGGTGGTGGTGTAAAGAGAAGCCATCCTGCAGCTGGTGATAGTACGGTGTGGCCGCCAGGCTTGTGTGACAAGTTATCTTGGGCTCTCAGAGAATTCCCCGGGCCCTCTTGCCCTTGTCTTGTGAAAGATGTGGGTTAAGCCCTCTGCGAGTCGTAAATCACTCTGCGCTAAGACAGCACTGACAGTTTTTTTTTTTGTACAGAGACTTAGTGGTTATATAATCAATAGTATACATACAGGTAGTGAGGAATAGACTAAGGATTTAAAGTCACAGTTTATTTCACATTTAGGGTTATGACTGCATACTTGGCTTACAAAAGTTTACTTTTATGTTAATCAGATATTCTATCCAAATACGGTCAAATATTTGCTGTGCATTTCATAATTCATGGTAATGATTGATCAAACAATCAAGACTTAAGGGCATCATCTACTGTGCTCACATATGGCTCATAGGAAATACAACTGCAACATACAGTGATTCTTTTTTAATGATCACAATATTGGTCAGTGATTGTCTATCTAAACTTGTGTGTTTAACCTCTAGGAAATTGATGGACTGAAGAGAGCAGAGAAGCAGGCAGCAAACAACCACGGAGCTACGGAGGTCAGATTGAACAGGGCTCTGGAGGAAGCGGAAAAGTACAAGACACAACTGAGCAAGATTAAACAGACCATGAAGGTACGTTCAATAACCAACACCGCACATTGTATGAAGTACGGGGCATGTAATCCGGAAATGCAAACTATCTGAATGAAAAGAATTCTGACAAAAATGCAGTGACACCATGTAAAGTAAAGTAAAGTAAAACGTTGTAATGATGTAATATTAGATTAGTGTAATAAGCAATAAGAGTGTAATAGTGCAACAGCCTCAATACATACTACTAATGCTAAAAGCACAATAAAAAAAATGATGAGAGGAAAAATATTAGATAATGGCAAAACGATCAGTCCTAGTCTTTTGGAAATGATCAACTATTAGATTATCAACCGGACTAATATATTTCACTATGGACTGGTTTTGAAGGACACCTCACACCATGATCATCAAAGAATGGAAACTCTGCAAGCTGAGAACAAGAAGTTGGAGAAGCAGAAGACTGAACTTATAGTTGCCTTCAAAAAGCAGATTAAGTTAATTGATATACTAAAACGACAAAAGGTATGGTAAAATTATTTTCTTTTTCATAAAATACAAGTCGTTCATTGTTATTTTAAAAGAAAACATTTTCTTCACCAAGGCACTCCAAAATGTATAATTAAAAATGTCTTTATTATTATGACATGTCCACTAAGGACTTTGAAATTGCCCATGCGTAGCTATCCCGATAAACCAGCCTAAATGTGAGACTGGATGTGTAATGCGCTGGTTTACTAGGCTAATGCGTAGCGGCAGTTGGGCCTTCTTCAGGGCATAGTATAGTGTAGTACACAAGTAGCTCATTGTTGGTGGTTTTAAGCTTCTCATTAAATGTTTCTTTTCCTCCTCTCTTAAAGATGCATTTTGAAGCTGCCAAAATGCTGTCCTTCACAGAAGAGGAATTTATGAAAGCTCTTGATTGGGGAAAATCATAGAAAATCGCCACCTGATCAGATACTTGACATATATATGGAGGATGAATCATGCTGGAAACAGTGGAATATACATGTAAATAACCCTTTTTTATACAACACATTCTATCAAATGCAATTTTAAATGTATCCAGGTGTTACGAATAAATAGGTTTTTGACAGCTCTGTAGTTAAGTGATTTATTTATAAATTAAAATTTCCACATACACAAAAAGTCACAGAATAGAATGATTGTGCTTCAGGTTATGATATTATTTGTAATTACACCAGTTCAGGACATAATGGCAATAGTCTTGGAATAATAATAATGAGATGAGAAAACATGAATCCCTGAGTAAACCCAGAGCCGTATGGGCTCTGAGTAAACCTAGCCTACACCGCCATCTACTGGTGGAGCACATACACAACACAACTGGCCACTGGCCATGGATCATTTAAAAAAACTGAGCATTACACATACAACCACGCCAAACATTTGGTTGCCAAAAGAGATGGCTGGTCAGAGATAAATGTTGAGCATCATTTTCCGTGGTGTATTTATTACATCTTGAATCATTTGTCTCAGTAGTCTGCTGGGGGGAGTGTAACCATCCTGGTGAATTCTTCATAACGAATTAGCCCATTAGAGCCAACGTTGGCCTCTTTAAACAAGTCATCCACTACAAAAAAGCAAGCAAAGGCAAAAAAGCAGGTCTGTTAATAAGTGATGATGATATTTTTCCAATGCATGTTTTAAAGAAATATATATTATAAGTATTGAACCTCTAGAAGTAAACGCACGTAAGTAGTAAATACTTAATTGTATATCATACACAACAATTATGACTTTTAAGTATAAATCTACAGCCCCACTGGTGCCTTGAGGAGCCCTAGGGCGGGGGGACGTTAAGAAGGATACAGCTGAGTGGGGGCGGGGCTTAGTTCCCATTGGGGTGCATTAGTCTATTTTATTTTTCAATACTAAGGGGGGCATTGGCAAGCTTATGATGAGGTCAAGGGGGCGTTGGGAGGCTTTTGATGAGGGCAAGGGGGCGTTTGCTCAAAAAAGGTTTGAGAATCACTGGATTAAATGATTGATTGCCAGTAGTACCTTCTTTGTTTGTTAATTTCTCTCCTAAGCCAGTGAGCTTGGCCCGCAGCTCGGAGGCTTGGATGAAGCCTTTCTTCTGCTTGTCCGTCATCCTCATGGCGTCCATGATCTCCTTCTCTGGGTCCTCCTGGGCCATCTGCCTGTGCATCATGGTCAGGAACATGGAGAAGTCCAGCTCGCCATTTTTATCTAACAATCAAAAAGACGGATGGTGTGTGATATGATGTAATACAGTCCAAAGGTAGATTTACAGAACTAACTCTACAAATTAATTTGCAGTCACTAGGACAAAAACATGACTGAAAGATGAAAACATGGTGTCCAACTTGGCATGTCAAACTTTACAGTTTTTCTCAATTGGTTTTGTACATTTCTCACAACAGAATAATGATTCTCAAAAGTCTTTGTTCAATTGTGACTTCCTGGTGTTACCTGTGCACATGGTCAAATCAGTTTCTCATTGTTTTCGGCATATAGCAAATGCTCTCGTCCACCATGCCATGGCTGTGTACAATTCTCAGTGATTTCGTACATTATCAATTGCTTTTGTCATATCACTCAAAAAGCTTTGTCACTGAATGCATGAAACTATCTCAATCTTATCTGATCAATGTAATATAAAGCCGAATTTACAACATTTCCCATCCAATCTAAACAACATTTCGCTTCAGAAAAGATCTTCAAGAGTGTACTATTCAATTGACAACATAAGAAATTGATTTGACTAGCTTGTCCATACACTATGACACAATGACTAACCATTCTGCTGGCGCTGATACGTTCATTGACACAAAAAACTTGATTTTGAAAGACAAATAAGGGTTTTGAGCAAGAGACTCGGTTTTGCAGGTTATCCACTGTGTTTTGCCATTTGTTAAAGCTGTTTTGAGAATGAATATTATGTTTTGCAAATTGCGAGAGAGATTCGATAAATGTACAAAACCAATTGAGAAATACTGTAAGCTTACATTATAGTTTTTAATCGCTACCATTAGATGGTTTCAAGACCACACACTTCAATTAAGATTGAAGCTACGTTTTTGTATATTTATACACAAATTTCATTAAACCATTGCATTTTAACATGATAAACAACCAAGCCAAAATGTTTAGTTTGAAAGAAAGTGCCAAATACTCACATTTACTAATGCTGGCACAAAATTATATTACGGTATGTTGATCTACGGGCCACACTGAGAGAGGAGGCGGGCCGCATGTGGCCCTGTGTCTCCAGTTGCCCATCCCTGCTCTAGTATTAGCCAGCAACAGAACAGACATACAGGTAACAATAATCTTGATGATTGATCTCTGATTGATGACATTATGCCTTGGGCAGCCAACAGGACAACCACTTGGGTCACTGGCCCAAGAAAATTGGGCCACATTATATTGTATGTATTGAGAAGACGGCCAAGGCACTTCTTTTCTTTTCTTTTCTTTTCTTTTTCTCTACCTTTACTCTCTCTCTCTCTCTCTCTCTCTCTCTCTCTCTCTCTCTCTCTCACAAACACACACACGTTTCATTTATTTATCTTTCGAGGAAAATGATACTCTCTTTTACACCTATACTGAGGTGTAATTAAAGAAGTCTTGAGAGAGGGGTTTAGTCTTGGGACTGGCCAAAGCTGTAGGTGACCCTGTCCCCATCACATAAATCCCTGCACTAACTATACACAAAAAATAATGGGATCAACTAAGCAACTATGTAACCATGTTGCTGACAAAAAATAAAAGAATTTCTGACTTTGTTTCTAAGTAGGATTGTGCTTCATGTTATAATAACTAAGCTCTGACTCTTACGTAAAAGCAGGAATGTGTGCTTTAGTCCTTTATTGCTTTAGGAGCCCTTACAATGTCCAGAAGTGAGCCAGCTCATATCATTAACTCTTCACTACCAAAGATCTTGAATAGCTCTCGACCTGCTCTTACTTCGATGATGAGTAGATTTTTTTTCTAATTATTATTATTTATTTATTATTTTTGTATTTGTATTTATATGTTTTTTTTAGCCATATGCTTGTCAGTTAATAAGACTTGTACACATTTGGTGTTCAGATACAGGAAAATAATCTTAATCGTAATCTTTTTTAATAGCATCTCCTCTTACCTATCTTACTGATTTGTAGATGGCGATCTACTTCACCAAAGGTTGGGCTTGTCCCCAGGCATCGCATCACAGTAATCAAGTCTTTGGCATCAATCTTTCCTTTCCTCTTTCTATCGTATAGGGAAAAACATTCTTTGAATTCTAAAAGACAAAGAAAAAATGGTGTTGAATGACGGATCACCAGATGATTTAACACCTTTGTAAACCATCTGCATACAACATATTTTCATCATAAAATATTAGTAAACATCACAGACATTTCATTAACAAGCAACTTCTCATCATAAACTGTACTTGATATACTGTAGATATGAACACTGATGCACATTTCCAAGTGTAGTTTAGGTATACAACTACTACTAGTACTAATACATCACACTATTTTACAAATGAGAAAACGACATGTAATGAGTTATGTATTCTCATGGATAAGTTTGAAACACAAGTCTCATCGATTGTTAATTCATTATATGTTCAAATGAAGACCTATAGCCAGCCACAACATTTACAAACCCTATATTCTTCAATGTAGTATATAGTAAAAAAAAAATATCTTACCATTTATTTGGTTTTGTGTAAGAAATTTTGCCTAGAGGTAAAGAGGCACTATGTTAACATTCAAACCCTTCAGTATTTGAAAGAAAAGATTGAAGAAGTAATAAGTGAAATCCTGCTTACCATGTTGTGTGAATGGTATGTGTGAGGGGCTGGAGCCTAATCACTTCCTGGAAAAGTCACTGCCTTCTCTAACTGCTGTTCACACCACACCAGCCCATTCTAAAGTCCACCACTGGAGAGGCGTAATTGATAGGCTGTTGCTGTGGCGACAGAGATATTGGATACGGTGTATCATATTATTCTCGCAGACGAGGCACAGCCCATCGGCCGTTAGTGTGGCTATAAAGCCGTGAATAGACTGTGTGATTATCACTGTCTGACCGCACAGCAGGATGACTATAGGGATAGCGCCTGTCTTTCTATGATTCAGACTGCAGTGTTAAGTGTCCCTTATTTCCCCAATAATACTTTTCACACTATGATAGGCCTACCTATTCTAAAAGGGCTGTGATACCTAAACACACCTTTTTTGCAGGCTTATACTATTTGTATTTTTCAGTGGTGGCATTCTAAAGCACATTTTTTCTGAATAAAAGACAAAACTTGAACAAAATAACAAGATAAAAACACATTTACTGGGTCTTAAAAAAGGCAAAATACAGCAGGGTACATTCAGGAAATGTATACATACATCAGGCTGGTTTGCATGAAACTTTATATCTAATGTACCTTTGGCCTTCAATAAGGATGACAAACACTTTCATTCAGTAAAAACAAAGGATAGACCACACACACAGGTCGAATCTCTGTATTGTGTGTCTTCTTGCTCGAAACAACAACCTGAGCTTGGCTGTAACACAAACCTTCAGTGCAGGGTAAAAGCAATCAAGGTAACAGCTTTCAAAATCAGAGGAACCGGTAGTATTGGATTGAACTTTAACTAGTGCAACAGGTTTTTTGGAGCAGTGACATCGAGGTGGTTGTTGTAACAGTATCATGATGAGCATTATACAAATAGGGTCGGATGGTAGAAACTTCCAAGCCAGGCCACACCCTCCTAGTGATGCAACACCTCCGGCGTTGCTTCTAGTCAGGCCAAGTGCAGTGTAAATATCGTTTCTGATCTTCCAAAAAATCGGGAACTCCACCCACTTTGACGGAAACCAGTCAACCAATAGCAAACCTAGGGAGGCAGGTCAACCATGCCGTTTGGGCAACGTTAATGGTTATGCTCTAGGTCAGACCAAGTCTCGAAGAGATTTGAAAGTCGATGATAATCAGGCTAGGAGCTTTTTGGGCCTGGGACCCCATTTTGACCTCCCAAAGTTCTCACAACCCCCCACACATTTTATTCTGCAAAACTGTATGTGTTGTTTTAATCCTAATATTAATGAGTTGAATCATTTTTTTCCATCAGTATTCTTTTTTCCACCACTTGAAAATTCAGTCAACCCCATTCGAATTCCAGGTGACCCCCACATGTGGTCCTGACCCCAAGGTTGAAAAGCACCGGGCTAATGGCTGTCTTTAATGTATAATGTATAAAACGACCAAGGCTCAGGCACATATATAACACCGGGATATTTCTTCCGGAGCACCTGGTCGTTCCAGAGGTACGCCACCCAAACCGCGACGAGGCCAAGTGTCAGGATGAAGTTGTAGAAAAGGAAGAGGCCGTTACTGTCCAGGACAAATCCCCTCTGCCTCTGCTGAATGACAGTGGCAGCCATGGCGAAGAAAGTGAATACATACAAGATAAAAATCTGGCCCTCGGTTACCAGATACCTTTAATGAAAGAGAGAGACAGAAGGAGATTTGTTGTTAAACATTAATGCAAATAAAATGAGTTCTGTAGACAGCAAATGTACATCCGCTCTGGACTCTGTTGTGTCAGAACACTAGAGTTACTGCATTAATACTGTAGTAATGTCATAATATACTGCACTAATACTGTTATAAAACTGTAGTAACTGTATTTTTTATGTTGTTTTATGTATCCAATGCTGGATTTTTTCCCCCTCAAGGGTCATCCATTCCATACAAGACGTGCACTTTTCATTGCTTGGTCACCATCAGCACAGAGGAAATCAATAATGCTGAAACGTCTGCTCTGCTCTCAGTTCCTTCTTTCTGGCCTTGAGTGTGCAGTGGGTTAAGTACCCGACATCTACATTACAACAATACTCACTACTTTGGAAGAAGAAATGTTGATTTTTTTTTCTGTTAATAATAATAATAATAATAATAATAATAATAATAATAATAGTAGTAGTTGTAGTAGCAAGTATAGACCGTCTCTGCCTGGTAGTAGTAGTAGCAGAGTTAGAATTAAAATAATATTTGGTAGTAGTTTAATACTTACCAGTAGTAGAGGGCACTAGGGCCCAAGAGAATCCAGCCGGCCAGAGGCATTTTCTTCTGCTCTTTCACATGAGTGAAACAACCAGTGAAATAAAGGAAAAGAATAATGAAGAATGGAATGTACCTGTAAAAGAAAGAGGGACCACTGTCAAATATCACATCTATGCAATGCATTTCCCCACACAAAGTAATTTATGTCAGGAAATAAATAACTGATAAAATATGTGTTTCTTACCACATCAAATGTCCCAAGTGTTCATCATAATAGTAAAGTAATTCGAAAGAATCAATCTGAAAATGGTGAAATGGAGGTGATAAATTTGAAGATTATCAGTGCAATAAATACATTAATACAACTAATTTCCCACCCTGTTAGCCCACTAATTCCACATACCAGGGATGCAGGCTTGAGGTCTTTGATGATGGGGTTTTCTCGGACGGACAAGTGTAGCTGGTAGCCACTGAGAATGAGACGATGGTTTATGGAGTCCCCCACCAGATGTATGCTGGCCCCCATGACGAATGTTATGATGCTGATGTATACCGCAGAACGAGGCAAAGCAGTAGGACTCCGCTCTATCAACTGAAACAAAACACTCAAATGGTTGATCACATCTATTCCACTACAGGTACAGCATTCTTTATTCTGAATGGGCAGTGAATACAGAATGAGCACATGAAAACATTCTGAATGACTAAATACTGCATTATGGAAATTGCATTTAACACAAAACAGACCTGCAAACTTGTCAAAGAAAAAAAGGTGACAGTCTCCAGCGGCGGAGAGCTCCTATAGAAGATAATTATTTGCTTCACATTCATAACACGCCAGTAAAATGCTGAGGTGTAAAGGAAATCAGGCTTCTAAATGAATCTTATTCATCACCAGCCAATATGGCTCTTAACTTGGATAGCCCCTGCCATTGACTATGAAATTAAAGTTTGCTGTTGTTGGCTGAAGAAGGTACATGAAGGGAAATAAATAAAATAAAAATAAAATAAATAATAAATAAATATAATAAAATTAGCTATATATAATAGGCTACCAAGGATGACGAATGGAAGTTGAATTTCCCTTACAGCATTTCCACAATAAAATGGTGTTGAACTATGAAGAAGATGTGTACCTGTAAACAAACACACTCTGCTTTTGGCTCTTGGCGTAATGGTTGACAGGACCCCCCCCCCCCAAAAAAAAAATCTCTCTAGTTCTACACGATTCACGTGAATGACCTAATTGGCTAGGAAAAAGGTGACTGTCACCAAAAGGTGACGAGTTTGCAGGTATGCCAAAAACTACAAACTATTGCAAAAGACACGCTGAAAATGTATTTCGGCAAAATAAACTGTGGGTGGGCCTACTGAAAACAGGATTTATTTAGTATTATTACCTTGAGAAGAAGAAATGGTGTTATGACGTTGTAGGCCATGTGAAAGTAGTCTCCAGCACTGGGTTTGTTGAGTGGAAACCATTCCAGTGGGAGAATGAGCTAGGGGTAGAAAAAACAGCTGTAATGACACATTACAACGACTTCACATATGTTTATGTTTGATTATTAATCACCAGACAAGCTACACGACATTTCTCCCAACAAGAGCTGTATAAGCAAAACACTCTGTTAACCTACCATTACAATTGGTCTGCCAAAGTCAAGAATCCAGTTTTGAATGGTAAAACATATCCACAAATCGCAATGGAACTGTGGGTTCCGCATGTCAGATTCATTTTTTTCCAATCCAGACCTGAAAAGACCACCAGAGCACAGGGACACCATTCATTTATGCATGCAGCAATGACCTACTGCACCCAAACCTACTAGGCAAAATTTGTACAACACCCATGTTACTGTGTAATACCTGTGTAATTTTAGCATGAGAGATATGCGCGACACAATGCATCATTGCGACATTGTATCAACATAGACTTGTGAAGGTAGCGAACAGTCTTCAAGACGTGTTGAGCAACACAAAACATGCATTGAAATGTTTTGCACAAACCTATTTTCTGGTGCAGATTTCTGAGCGAGCCAAACTGGTCGTTTCCTCATAGTTGGTTATTTGTAGAGAAATTGCATTAAAGCTTCTTGGTCCAAGTCCTGTCAAGTAAAAAATATCAGGAAGCTTTCAGTCAACAAGCGCCACAGATCACATGACTCTCAAAAGAGACTTACTACCGGCTCAAATGCTGTCACAATAAAAGTAACTTAGATATCAAATTACGAGTCATACAATGATAGGCATAGGCTATATTTGTGGCTTTATTTCCTCTAACCAAGTGTTTCCATTTTTACTTTCCCTATTTAAAAAACAAGAATATCAAAGCTAAAAATTAAACATTAAAAAGAAAAACATGGTAATAGTCATGAAAGAATGTTTTGTCTCTGACAGGCCTATTCAGTATTGGTGGACGAGGGCCAGATACGCTCCATGCAGCAAAGATGTGCTTCAGCTTCAGCAACGTAGGCTATTGTACTAGTTTTAATACTGCACTACAACCCATGATTTTCTTGGAAATCTCTTGTTTGTCCTGTAGTACTTTGAACATTCAGTGTTGTCAAGTGAAAGGTTAGGAACATGTTTAAAAAGTGTTTGTGTTGATTTCAAGTGTCATTACCATGGTTGAAACTGTGCGGCACGCACCACGTTGTTGGTTTCGAAATGTGGCCCAAATGAAATCGTAATTGAATAGCCCTGATCTATGAGATGCTCAATGGTCCAAAGTTGTTCAAGTGTGTTTGAGAATGGTTAAAACATGAAAAATCAAGATTTCATTGTCGTGATATTTAACAAAAGTTCGTATTCAATATGACCTTTAGGAGAGAAAATCATGGATTTTCACTAGGATTTATCCTCATGGATGGATTTTACAAACTGACTTTTTCCTTTCTTTTGCATCATGCACAACGATATGGCCATTAATAATTCCAATGTAATGTGGGCATCATATAATTGATCTCATCCTTGTACAGTATGCATTCAATATTATATGCAGTTATGAAATTATTAGCCTGTCCTTGCCACCCGTATAAGTTTCTAATAAGTTAACTCAATTCTCATTTTTGTAAAAAATATATATATATATATATATATATATATTACATTACATTTCACTTAGCTGACGCTTTCATTTGTTCAAACCGACTTACAACTATTATTTTTCAGGATATTGGTTACAGTCCCTGGAGCAATGTGGGGTTAGGTGCCTTGCTCAAGGGCACTTCAGCCATGGATGGAGGTGTAGGGAGAGGTCGTGGGGGATTCGAACCGGCAACCCCTAGATTGAAAGACCAACTCTCTAACCACTAGGCCATGGCTGCCCATATATATATGCTTAGGGCCTTCTTCCTTTCACTCCTTATGAAAAAGCTGTAGGCCTTTAATTTCCAGGGAGAGGACCCCCAGACCTCTGAGCCAATGAGCTGTCCCTTATTTTTTCCTTCAGTGGTGCAATTTCTGACATCCGAAACACTGCCTTGTGCAGTACAATGCAGCAAATTGCAATTTTTTGTGTCCCAAATATTACATTTACTGCATTACTATCGTCATAATCAGGTAGTAGGCCCTATACTATTATTGTAATACAACTCTAGTAACAGTTTTGATTATACATTGGGATTTTTTTCTTGTCGGTAGGCAAAGGTACACAACACTTTTAGCTAAAGACAAAAATAACATCAACATGTATGTTGCCTTAAAGTAGCATCTTAGCATTTGAGAAGCACTCAATGTGGCCTGCAGTGTAGGTAGCCTACTGTATACTGTACATATCTTGCCCTGAACAGTACACTGTGTATATCTTGCTCTGTGCATGTCTGTGCATGACATGCATTGGGGCAAATTGGCCTAGTCTACTCAAATCTAGTCTACTACTCAAAGTTTTGGTATCTCTCCTATTGCAAGATGCAAGTGCAGTGTTGTATGTAATGCCAACTCTAGCCAGTGGAGGGCACGATATCGCACATAATCAGTGACTAGGAAAAAAAACAGTCACCAGACACGCGTATGACACATGAGGAAACAGGACGCACAATCGACCACCGAACTGCTCAATGTAACACGTGCTGCAAGAACAAAATCTCTTCAGATGGCTCCAATTCGCAGACTGGGCATTATTGGCCTGGCAAGGCAAAGTGATACATTACAGCAGGTGCAGTCTGTGAGGCTGCCTTAAAGCAGTCCCACCAAGCATGTGGTAATAGCATTATAACTACACATTAGTATATCAACTTAATTGCTTGTTTGCCTGATTTAATAACTAATGTAGTAATCTTTTCACAGGTTATACAGTGCTTCTTAAAAGTATGTTGACCTATCCAGGCATGGTCACTGAACCTTGTTTAACAGATATCCAAATCCTAATTTGAATAGCACACTTTACAAATACTATAGGGCCTATGTGCTCAAATAATGCATTTTTCATTATTTAGTTGAACAAATGAGGCTGAGACCTTTTTGTTTAACAAAAAGTAACATGCAAAAGTAGGCCTGTGTGAACCTTTCAGTCAGTGGCTTCTCCTTTTGCACCTTTTATTTTGTCCTAATGTCTTCTCTAAGCTCTAACTAGTCTCTCACACCAATTTATGCTGAATTTTGCCTCTCCTCCTTGCATAACTCAGCCAGGCGAAAGAGTTTGGAGGGACATCCGGCATGTACCATATTCTTCAGGTCTTACCACTACATTTCAATTAAAATCTGCAATTAAAATCTGGACTTTGACTGAGACAATCCAGAGTAGCCTACGAGCCATTTGATCTTTAAATAATCCTTGACAAAAAATGTATTGACAACAAGCTTTTACAACAGGATCTCGAGAGGCTCTTGAGAGCCCCTAAAGAGAACACAGTTGGCAATGACAATCAGAAGTGCTCATAACTGAATGAAACGTCTAAAATAGTACACTAACACTAACAGAGGAGGCACATGTCATTAAAGGATTCACTGGCTAACTAATCACAGTTATTAACTGGTGGTCTCTGGATAATGTTTCAACTAAGGCAATTTTTATGCTTGCATGATAATAAAGTATAATCTAATCTATTCTAAACTGCCAGTGGTATTTGGTATTTAGATGAGGTTTTGTCCACTTTTACATTACCTATACATTTATTTCAATGTAGTAGCAGGTTAATTATGGATCCAAGATTGAAACATATTACCTCGTTATTATAGTCGTTTCCCTAATGTAATATACATACACCCACATTGACTACTATCAGTGGCACTGACAGCTTTGACTGGGCCTAGGACAAAGTCATCTGAAAGGGCCTCGCTCTCAATACACACAATCTCATGAGGGCCCTGCGCTTTAACCAGTAGGACACTTGCCTGCCATGCGGCCAACCCGGGTTCGATTCCCGGCCCGGGTCATTTGCCGACCCCTCCCCATCTCTCTCCCCATTCGCTTCCTGTCCACCTCTCATAGTACCCTGTCATCAATAAAGTTGAAAAAGAAAAAAAAGAAAACCCACACACATCATGGGGAACACAATTTTGAACCCCCTCTTCCTACAATATTGAGGCAAAAGCCTAAATCTAGTACAGTATAAGACATGACTTCTTCAAATTGCTCCTCCAGCATAGGCCTTTTGACTTCCCTGCTGTTCTTGGTTGTTACAATGAAATGGTGATCTCTAAAACTCACTGATTGAAGATGGCACATTTGTTTCATTTCATTTATTTTTAATTTCAGGTCTTCTTGACTCGCCCCTGACTTGTGAAAATGCAGTGCAAAGAGAGGTCATTGGGGTGGACAGACTAGAGGACGTGTACGCGGCACATGGCTTGCACCTGTCGGCACCAGCTGAGTGCAGGCCCAACTTATCCATGCTGCCAGTCCGATAACAGTTGGCCCTAGTCAACACAAGTTACGAATTACCACCAGTTGGGCACCGGCTACTAAATCTCACTGCTGACTAATGGGTAAATCAGGCTAGGTCTACATGTGTTGTGAACTCGGTGCGTTGACTTTACTATGAGTGTGTGTTTGCGAGACCAAACTGTCAGCTGAAGCACAGCAGACACACCACTTATCAGTGTAATTAAAAATAGCTTTTGGAAAGGCTCCACGTGTCTCAGAGGGATCTCACTCCAAGGTGCAATGGCAAAAGCAGCAGGGGCTGAAAGTCACATTACAAGCACTCTAATAACAGTAGGCCCTAACTGTAAAATATTGTATGATATTATAAAATAACATTGCCACCACTATCACCACTTTATGGTTGGCTGCAAAGGTTGTAAAGGCTATTTTTCTAAAGAAAAAGAAGAAATTGCATTTTGCTTTGTATTACAATAATAGAACATTTCAGAGCTAGCTGACCCATGGCGAGATTCCCTTTTTTTCTATATTTGTAGCCTTTTCGTGCAGGTGGGACCCCACTCACAGTTTGTGGAATAACAAAACATCATAGCAGCCATGCTAAGACATTTGACAGCTTCAAGTAATAAGGCAAACTTTCATTACCATTACCTCTTTTGTAATAACACATTTATAAGAAAGGCTCTAATGCCCCAGTCCTTTAAAATCCAGTTTTTAGTCATTTAATATTGTCTTTAGTAGGCATCCATGCGTTTTACTCATAATAGCCTAAATATAGGCCTACTGTAATATTCAAGTAGACTAGTATCTTCTTTTCGGAAGATGATTACTTCGCCCGTTTGTTATTCTTCTCTGAAAACATGGGCGTGCAACTTTGGGGTAATTTTCCAAACGATAGGCTAAGGATCGTCCATCGATTGCTCGGGTCTATGTGCATGCCATTGTCTCACATCACAAACATTTCTCACATAGCCGAGACCAAAGAGAGACTAGGGACATGTTAGCTGTTGACAGAGCGGGTGTAGCGCACGGCGAATAGGGGCTCCCAAACCCCTTCCAGAAAATGGGCTTCTCTGCCCTTTCAACCAAAAGAATAACTTGAACCTCACAGCTACGTCCTGGACCAAGTTTAATGACATAATTTGCGCATATGCTGTTGTTATTTTGAACTTTAAAATGTGGGAGATGGTGGTGTTGTCGATAGCGAGGTCTCTCCTGTTGTCCAGGACAAGATGGCAGCAGTGCAGCAGGCAGACTGTGCATGGTATGGGAACCTTGTAAGTCCATAACATGTTCGGAGAGGCCCTGGATTTTATCAACTGTTACTCTATATGAAGGTAAGATATTATATGTTTTTACTTCCGTAATCACATCGTTCATGTCGACATGATAGAACGAATACAGCAGGCTATGTCAAGAGACTAGAAGTACCTTCAGTATTGAGACTGCTAGCTAGCTAACACGATAAAATTTGATAATATTTCAATGTTCGTTGTAATGCAAATGTTATTACACATAGGCATGGTTGTGAAGCGGATGGTTCAACGAATGTAAATGTAACGCTACTTTACATAGGTCCTTTGGCGAGGCATCGACTTCAACCAGACAACTAATTTCTAAACTAACTCGCTAGCTGGCGGACAAATTCAATGTAGAAGGGGTAACTGGAGGTTAAGTTAGTTTACCAGCTAACCCTTTATCGGAATTGCGAAAGTTGATGGAAAAGTCCACATAGCGTTAGTGGGGGTATTTCTGATAACAACGCAATCATTTGTTTTTCTGCGTTGTGCTGTGTTTTAAGAATACGATTGTACTCTTCTGGCAATCTTTTAAATCTATTAACTGTAAACTACTATCTCGACTTGAACACTCAAATGTCTCGCGGACCTCAAGACAGACATTATCATGTTTTGTCAAAGGTTCTAGAATTCTTACCAAGGCATGAAGGCATTTCGACATTTTTTTTAAAAGGGTCAATTTTGGTATCTTAATTTGACGAAACTACTACCAACGTCATGATTAGTTCAGCTGTTTCCAAAACTTAATCGTAGTCTGTTATCACAAACTTTAAATACGCTAAATCAGCAGGCTTCTCGTCAGACAGTAAATAAATACAACCCCAGTAACATTAAACCTCTGCTCTTTCCCCCTGTCCACTGCCGTTTCAATTAGATTCCAGCCAAGCTATTTGCTACGTAGTTGAGAGCTGACAACACCCAGGCTCTGGCTTATGTTTTCTTTTCCATTAACGTCACAGGAATCGTATAGTTGCACTAGCCTATACATTCTGACGGTATAATTACACGACTTATACTAATAATGGCAATTCTGTAATGAATACACCTGCCTGTTCTGTATAATTGTATAGTGTTTGTTAGGTAGGCTACTCGACGCAAAACAATAATTGTAGTCTTTGCATTGCTTGTTGGCTTGTGTGTATCACTGCAAATTCACTTCATTTATGCTTACGTCTGAGATGGCTAATTCCTTGCTGAAATAGGAAAGGGAACATAGCGAGGGTGCAGTTTCAGAAGAAAGAATGAGCGCATTGACAAGCTCCCAAGTTGAATTGAAGTCACACGAGATCACGCTGGCTGTTTCAGCTCGACATACTTCAGATTGAATCCTTGTGCGAAAGCTACAGACATGGACGCTGTTGAAATTGATACAGTTGTGTAGGCAGGAAATAACGCCGCATCAAAACCCGGAAAGGACACTAATTTTACGCACCACCACTTACTATACATGGCAGTATTTTAATTACAGTTGTATTGTTGTTTCAATCTTTCATCTTCACGCAAACCACACATGAATGATATTGTTATAAACATCAATTAACCATGTTAGTACACTGTGCTTTTGTTTAGACATATTCCCAATAGTTTGAAGTTCATGCTTGATATATCTAGAGAAGAATGCAAATATTCTCGAAGAACTGGCCAATAGTGGGGTTAGGGTCATTGAGATAAATAGAATATATACTGTAGACTATATACTGTCAATGGGTTAGGGTAGATTGTGGATGGTGAATTATAGCCTGTTCTTTGGGACAGACATTGGTGGGAGACCAACTATAGTGTTGGCTAGTGAGTGAATCATAATGTACAGTAGGTGCGGGGGACTGGGTGCACAACCCCAAAAAGACTCCTTCACCCTAAGTGCAGGAAACCTGTGACCAGATAGAATATTGAAATCATAAGCCTTTTGAAACCACAGGCACAAGCTCTAGTACATCACGGAAGTTTAGAAGACGGTGAGGGACATGGTCTGGGGTGTCTCAAATAACTTTGCAGAGGGCTTTTTCAGAGAAGGCCCCTAGACCTATAGTATCTGGTGACTGTCTCATAAATACACCTTGCACCTTGGGCTCAGTAACATCGATTGTGACGTCTGGGAGAGGGGTTATGTTGGCGATGACACTACTGGTATAAAAGGCAGATAAGTCAACAGTTGCAAATAATTCCTCTGAAGAAGATCATCGACCTAAAATGTGTGACTGGGTTAAATACAGGATGCAATGATTTTAATGGCGATGATGCTAAAAACAAAAACTGGTGCAGGAACTCCGGTTAAACTCTATATTCTCAGCACATAGTCGTTTTCACAGTAGTAATAACAGCAAGTCAGTGAGTTGTTGCACTACTTCACAGTATGCCCATGAACTTGGTTAGCCATCTTGTCAAACTCGTGAAGACGAAAATGAGATGAAAATAACCTCTAGGCTATAACATAATCAAAATTTGAGTTTGGCTTCCAAATTAAATGCTGTCAGATACTCAGAGAAAAAGCAGACGTAACTGTAAGTAGCACATGGCTTCTTGATCAATGATATACTATTAGACATATTGAGCTACTGGCTAACTAGTCTTAAGTAATGTGCTGCCTGCATCTACTTTAATTTGTGCTGATGTCTTTGGTCTGGACTGCATTTTTCAATCTCAGTTGGGAATCCAGTGTTTTATTTGACCTAAAGTTCAGGCAACTATCTGAGAACTTTATTAAGCATGTTTAAGTCAGTAAGTAAGCACTTACTAGTAAGCCTAGATCACGAAGGCAGACGTGTAACTGACTAGTGAATTACACACTAGTGGATAAAATGGCACAAGGGTGTGAAAAATGCCTTTGACCAGTTATGTTTTCGAGGAGTATGTCCCCTATCCCCATTCAACACAAGCACTGGTAGTATCTAGTAGTTCTACTTTTTCATTATGACCCTTTTTAGCATGATGGATCCTCGCAGACCTCTGTTGTATAATGCAAGCTTTGTTGTAGCTTCTCAGTAGATCAAGTGTTATAAGTAAGAAGACATTCTGCAACTGAATAGGCCCTTTTCTTGATTAAACCTAGTATGAATTATGGCCTTTAATCCATGGAATCCCTCTGGCATACTGAAGTTGAAAGTTGGGTTTCATTAAAATGCTATAGTCAGAAACCATCTGCTTCTCTCCTTTTATTGGGTGATAATGAGTGTTAGGAACCCCATCATTCTAACACCTTACTCAAATCTTGACGGAAGCCTATGGTGTGTGTGAATGTTCTGTGTGTGGTGGACAGTAAAGCATGGATATCCTTTGTAAATGAAGTTGTGCTTTTTAGTAGGTCTACGACATGGTTTAAGGCCTATGGTATGGTCTGTTTCACATCCTTGTGTGTTTAAGCGGTGTTAAATTTAGTTTGTGGCAGTTATGTTATTTTTCACTTCTGTTTATGTGTTTAATTCAGTCAGTGGGCAACATTGCATGACGCTTTTGGTCTTGGTGGCCGCCTTGTGCTCTTGAGAATGCCTCTCTAATTGCGCAGTACCACATAGGGTTTTAAGAGCAGGCCCAAGCATCAGGCAGGCCTAGGTATCTGCAATAACAAGGGAGCAATATCATTGTTTCCCCTCCCCTCTTATCTTGGCCACCGCATACAGATTTGCACACTGCGTCACCAAGGCTATATTGATCTTATTGACCCAGCGTGCAGTCAATTTGTTTTGTTACGTTCTCGTGTAAGTGGGGCATGTTTTTATTTTTTTTGCTCTTGCATGTGTAGTAGTCTTTGTTTAGACATTAGCCTATTCTGTTTTTTCATTCTACGCTGTTTTTCTGTCGTTGCATTTTTGTGTTTCACACACACGTTCTTCTGTTTCCTTGGAGTCAGTTGCACACCATTTTTTCTGAATAAAAGTTCCTTGTTGTAGTACCATGTAATGGCATTTAAGTCTTAGGACTTGGTATTGTTTAGATTTAGAACTTTAACTTATATTCATGCATTTCTGTAAGTTGTAAAACCAGACGGGCAATTTGTGTTTTGTATTGGCACTCCCAAGTGTGTTGCTTGCTTTGAAATTTGAGAGTCTTGGTCTTGTTGTGGACGTTGCACGGTAGCCAGTTACAAAGCTGTGCTGTTGCTAGCAGTCCTACAAGCTGAGTATGTCAACTCTCATATCAGTCCATAACATTTTGCGATAGCCTCTGGGTCCAAGTGCATACGTGACTACAGCAATGACACATGTTTGATTTCACTTCCCAGCGTGGGCGCAACATGAGGAGTTGGGTTTTCCATGGACTTTCCCTATGCCAACAGTGGTTAGCTTGGGGACAAACCAGATACAGTACAGAAAAAGGCAATGCAACTTCTTGCTAACATGTGATTCTCAAGGTTCAGATAAACTACTTCAGCATGTTAGTGTACTCTATCCTTATCCAGTCCAGTCTGAGTTCGTTTCTAGTTCCATATTGTTGAAGAGAAGCAGAGATTTGTATCGGGCCATGGTTAATGTTTGTCAAAATAGTGGGAGGGTTATTTTTAAACCCTTGATGGGACTGGTAAGATTATTATTCTCCGTGTGTTATGGTATGGAAAAGTTTGTTAACAATAACTTACCTCATAAAAATGGAAAAGAGACAAACAGGCTCAATATATTACTACTGTACCATGCGACAACTTCTACAGCAGTATCTTCAGCTTATCCCACTGGAAAGTCAAGTCAAGTCAAGTCAAGTCAAGTTTTATTGTCAATTTCTTTACATGCACTGGTCATACAAAGAATTTGAAATTGCGTTTCTTGCTCTCCCATGCAGACATAGACTAATCTAGGTAAGGACATAGACAGTACTCATACATGGACATAAGACAGTATGGACATAGACAGTGCTCATACAGACATTTAAAGTGCAAGACTGGACAACAGAAGACTTGTAGAGAAGGTTTTATTTGAGGGGTTATGTAAAAAAAACAAAAAAAACAAGCCATTTTGGTATTGTCCATAAAAAGAGGCATTTTAGAGTGAGTGAGCAAGATTACGGCCACTTCCTGTTTAGTCTTTTCCTGTGTTTACTGCAGAACAGTACGGGCACCCAAATACTCCCTGCACATAACATGGCGGCTGCCTAGACATGATTTCACTTACAAGCAACAGCCTCATGCACTTAGCGAGATTATAGCAGGTTTTTTGTGGACAGAAAGCATTTCTTAATCACACTACCTTTTTATTGTGTTGCTCAGCAGTTTTTTTGTACGTAGCGGCACACAAGAGTGACGGATCTTGAACAAACCCATTTGTGAAAGATACTCTGTCAGTGTCATGCACAGTC
Source organism: Engraulis encrasicolus (assembly GCF_034702125.1). Classification (NCBI taxonomy): domain Eukaryota; kingdom Metazoa; phylum Chordata; class Actinopteri; order Clupeiformes; family Engraulidae; genus Engraulis; species Engraulis encrasicolus. Next base: position 34,999,556 of record NC_085878.1, read on the forward strand.
TTCTGCTGTTTCCTCTGAGGTGTGCGAGCCATTCATTCATTGTCACACGTTAGGTAAAAGGAGGAAGACAGGCTGTTGTTTTCCCCCCTCACAACGCCAGCTGTTATAACGGCATCTAATGCATTGAGGAGCATTTGGTCATTTGTCAAGTGGCATGATTTGGAAGCAGCGGGGTGAAAGGGTCAGTAAGTAGTATATGGGATCGTAGGCTAGCTGTTAAAATTGTGTTGCACGCACCGACTCCCCAGTAACTCGACTCCACTCGAGGAGTCTCCTTGGCTAGTGGTGGGGGAGTATCATGCTACAGACAGTAATAATAGCAGGCACTGCAGCTGCCACTTTGTTGGCTTGGCTAAATTAAAGGGCCAAAACACCCAAAGGCCCCATCCCCGGTGGCCTCTTGTTACCATTTGAGACAAAAAAAGTGTTTGTTTTGGGGGATGCGATGCGACCCTACCAGGTGCATGGTTGTGACTACTGGGAAGTAGGTGTTACCTGATTGGGCAAAGTGTTGGGTTGTGTTGTTGATCCCATTTGGTTTTGCAATGTGTAACTGTGACATTTCACCCCAGGCTATTTTTGGTGAGAAGGATGAGTCTATTCAATAAACCGTATGAGTCCAAATAAAACTTTAAAACGTTAAATTGTGTGAAGTTAATAAACTCTTTTAATTTTGCGAACTTGTTTTGAGTTACTGTCTGGAGAGGAAGTGTAGCCCAATGGCTCAACAAGCGGAAGGAATGGATGGGCTATCCTTATGGTCCACAGTATGATGATGACCAGGTTTGCTAGATTTATGGTACCATTTGTTATTGCAGTCTACATTAAGAAGTTTTTTTTTGTTTCAACCACAGAGAGGTGCTTATGACTGTTGAGCTTTACCTTCCATTGCCACAAGTTATTACAATGTGATGTGACATGAAGTCAAGTGCCATTTCCTGGGATTTTTTTGTACATTTTTTTGGTGAGATCAAGACACTTGACTCAGCTTCCCTTGTTATTATGAGATCTATTTTCTTGCTGTTAAAATGTAGTTTGGTTGCTCAAAAGATGCACTTGGCACTGAGAGCACTTAAACCGAAGTGTGGACTAGAGTTTATTTTGGAGTGTGACTGTCATGCAGTTGTCAGAGGTTACAGGGTGAGCATCTAGTGAAAATGATTATTTATCCCTGTTAGACTGCCTCTTCTGTATTCTCAGTTAATTATCTTTCTGCAATACGTTCCCTAGAATAGAATTAAATCAGCCGTGTGTGCAATGTTGTTAATAGCTGGATCCTTCGGCTAGTTCGGCTTGAGTCCTCATTTACTGTGTGTACTGTAGTTCATGCCAAAGTCACTCAAACATCAAAAGGAAGGGATGTTGTCCGTCCCCAGCATCGAATCATGTTTAGAGGCATCTGATTGGTATGGGTGACCTTACTCTACAGGGGTAGTGTTCAATTTGGGCAGAGACCCGACCTTAGCATGGGGCACGCAAAGCTTCTAAATCTGCTCTCCTGAATACCCGTGTTGATTAAAGTTGAGGAGCCAGCAGGGCCTTAGCGCTTTGATGTCACTGGAAGAGCTCTATAGAGAAAAAGAAAATAGGTCAGCTGTTTCAGGAAGGGCTTATGGACAGTCACTGATAAGGTCAGTGTGCCATGGTGGAAGGCACAATGCAAAGAATACTTCCCAAAACACTGTCACCGTCAGTCAAATTCAGACAAATTATAGTAGAATTAAACATGTTAACCCAAGTTCACCACCTTACTATTGTTAGTATGGTAATGGTTATACTGTAGTGGTGGCCATGTTTACAATGTTACATTGTACACAATACTTTATCCACTGTACCGTCTCCTGTCTTTGGATCTAAAATCACACAGGAAAGTTTGATATTGGCCTGGTGATGATTGACATTTTTGAGTTTCACTTTGAAAAAATTGATCTCTGAAATGAAACAGAAATGAATGTTAATTATGCAAGATCATAAAATATGCTCACTTGACTGATGTTTTTTGTTTCCCTCTTTCTGCTCTCTCCTCAGGTATGGCCTCACAAGTCTTGGTCTACCCACCACATGTTTATCAAACCCAGACAAGTGCCTTTTGCAGTGTGAAGAAACTGAAAGTCGAGCCCGGCAACTGTGTATACCATGAAAGAGCGTACCCGCGGACTTATTTGAACGGTAGAACCCTTGGCATCGCTCACCCGACGAGACTTGCGCCTTTCTTTCAGCCTAGAGAAGCGGCGAGCGGCAGACCGCGTGGCGGCGGTGGACAGCAGGACTTTTCTTTGCAGACGGTCGCAGTGAGAGGCGTGCAGCGTGAGCAGCATACAGTGACAGTGACAGCGGCAGCGGCGTCGGCGGCGCCACAGCCCCAGGACAGGGCTGTCCCCTCGCAGGGAAAGGGGCCAGAGCAGGAGCAGCAGGACAGAGGCAGCGGGAGCAGCAGTGGAGCTTCAAGGGGAGTCGGAGGGGGCAGAGGGGGAGAGGGAATCTGTAGAAGGGGAGTTAGCAGCGGCAAGGAGACAGCGGGAGGTGGAGAAGGTGGTGGTGGAAGAGGTAGCGGAGGAGGAGGCGGAGGTGGAGGTGGAGGAGGGGAGGACGAAGGGGACTGGGAAGATTGCGGAGGTTTGAACTTGGCAGACAGCTCCCAGCGATGCGGACTGAAACGTAAAAGCGAGGAATTTGAGAATTTGGTGAGCGCCATGCAGATAGTGGAGGACCTGTCTATGTTGCCTGCGATGATGCAAACGAATGTGGGAAACCCGGCGGCAGTGGCGGTGCCGGCAGTGGCGGCTGCAGCGGCGGCGGCGGTGGCGGCCGGAGCGCCCGCCAAGCAGGGGGCCGGGGGCGGAGGAGACGGAGACTACCAGCTGGTGCAGCACGAGGTGCTGTGCTCCATGAAGAACACCTACGAGGTCCTCGACTTCCTGGGCCGCGGGACCTTCGGACAGGTGGTCAAGTGCTGGAAGCGTGGCACCAGCGAGGTAGTGGCGGTCAAGATCCTGAAGAACCACCCGTCGTACGCGCGGCAGGGCCAGATAGAGGTGAGCATCCTGGCGCGCCTGAGCGGCGAGAACGCGGACGAGCACAACCTGGTGCGGGCCCTGGAGTGCTTCCAGCACCGCAGCCACACCTGCCTGGTGTTCGAGATGCTGGAGCAGAACCTGTACGACTTCCTGAAGCAGAACAAGTTCAGCCCGCTGCCGCTGAAGGTGATCCGGCCCATACTGCAGCAGGTGGGCACGGCCCTGAAGAAGCTCAAGTCCATGGGGCTGATCCACGCCGACCTGAAGCCAGAGAACATCATGCTGGTGGACCCCGTGCGGCAGCCCTACCGGGTCAAGGTCATAGACTTTGGGTCGGCCAGCCACGTTTCCAAAGCAGTGTGCTCCACGTACCTCCAGTCACGGTACTACAGGTATGGAACTTTTTTTTTCAAATTTCATTTATATGATTTCATGAAAAAAACACTTCAACTTCCACAAAAAAGAATTCCACTGCCCTGTGGCTGTGTGAGGGAATGCTCAATGAAATGGTTGGCAGAGCACTTTTAGTTGGCCCAGGTGCTTGTGAAAGAATGTGTAAATGTGATGCAATAATGCTGCCAAATGGATGGTTTTAGTATATCTTCAGTAATTGAGCATAAATGTCAATTCCTGTGAAAAAGCATTTCTCAACAGTTTTGCATTTACTGTTCTTAACACATTTAGAAATGCAATGCATTTTTTGTTTTGTTTTTGTTTTTACTAATTTTCTGAAGTAAATTCTATTGTAAACATTTAACTTACCAAAGCAATTACAATTGTGATAGCCATTGCATACAGCCAGTTGCAACATCCACTGGGGTGAGGAAGTTGTGTAAATGTGCAAAGTTGCATAAATGAGACATCCTTGATTTGTAAGAGGCTGTCCCAATGGCATTTGAGGCATACAATGAACAATACACTGCATACTTAGCCTACATATGATCATAAGCAAACCTTTTCAATGCCTTGTACCTAGGTTGCCTGATTTTTTTCTTCAGTTTAGGGTAAACCGCAAGGCAAAACAAATTCTTGGAACAGTAGTTGGCCCACTCGATCAGGTTTCCATTTCTCGACAATGTCGTGGCTAACTAAGTTCGCAACTTACTTGGTTCCAATGCAATTTCCCATTGGCAACTTACTAAATTGCTAACTGGTTAGCATCAACACTGTCAGGAAACGTGGCCTAGGAGGCATGAGTGCTCAAGACACATAAACATGGTCTTCCCACCCTCAATACGTGACTTGTGTCACATCTAGTCTTGGAGAGTGGTCCCCTTGTGGATGTGATTCCCAACAGACATACTCACAGACCACAGGCCGTTTCTGTGACATTTTCTATTTTTATTTTTATCACTGAGTTTTATAGCAGTGAGGATAACAGTGTTTATATCACAAGAGTTTTGGGAGTTTTCAGGAGTACATGGTGTTATTTTGTTCAGGAAAGTATAGTCTCTGCCCCGGAAATAACTGTGGTATGACCACCTGTAGCTCTACAATTGTGTACATGCTCTGGAAGATGACTTGCCCTGTAGAAATGTTATATTTCTCCAAGACAATATGCAGCATGCAGTTAACCAACCAGGACTGATGCAATTTTCATTCAGTATAACCAACACTATTTACAGCACTACTGGTACATTTTTGACTCATGTTTCCTGTTCCTGTGTGAAAACAATTGAATTCAGTCATGGCGACACGACACAGGGAGCTGTGTACTGCAAAAGCCAACTTAAACCATGTAGCATGTTTTCTATAGTCTTATAGTCTTCGGTTCTCCGGTGGCCCCCCTGGCCATCATGTCGGGGACGGTAGCACGCATGAAAGGCCAGCACTGTTTGCCTCCTCAACCTCCCTTTTAACTGAGTCTGGAGTTGCTTTGAACTGACAATTAGCTTAAAAAATCTGGAGATTTAAGTGTTTTTTGAGACATTCCTTGTAGTAAAAAGTGACTTTGAAATTGTCCTTGGGAGCTGAGCTTGGCATACAGATGTCACTTGGTGAAAAATGACATCCTGTCAACACGGACAAGGGCTGCACACTGCTCTGGCTAACGCCTGACCCCCATGATGCTTTGAGGCAGGGGGTACAGCCACCCATGTCTCCTGTCTATGGGAAAGGAAACGGTCCACTGAAAACAGACCCTCACACAATGGACTGGCGGGCTGCGCTGCACCAAAAAAAGAAAAGAAAAGAAATCTGTAACAGTTGGTATGAGTCTGAAAGGAATTGTGTAATCGGCCGTGGGACACGAGGAGATTGGAATGCTCATGTGCAGGTTCATGTCTTGAGTTGAGAGGCATGTGTTGTGAGCGAGAACAAGGAGATTCTTCTTCACTTACTTTGCTCTGCTCACTCCTGCACAGTGTCTTTGCCAAATGGCAGTCAGGCACTACCTTGAAAGCAGCCTCCTCACATGCCATCATAGTGTTGCGTGTTTATGTTAATCGGAGTGCCTTGTTTCTGGCTCGGCCAGTGGAAAAAAAAAAGCCTGAGAAAGAATTACCTTTGGCAGCGGCTTGACGTCTTCTTGTTTTTCTCTCTTCATTTTTTCCCCCCTCTTGTTTCCATGGGTTCAGAAAAGGGTCCTGAGATGATATCAAAGTGTTATGTAACCCCCTAAGAAATGACCCACTTCAATGTTTGTGATTGTACCTACCTAGGCCGAAAAGAATCTCTCAGTGTGGCGAGAGTGTTTACCCAGCGACTGGACCTGCGAAGCCGTCTTCCAGAGCAATTCTAGAGGGACAGAGAGAGTACAACAAGTTAATGTGTTATATGTCTTTTTGGTGTCGTGTTTTTCTTTTTCTGTGTCCGGAAGGCCTTTGTCCATAAATAGAAAGGGCATGCCATCGCATGCAGCGCAGCCAAACAGCCTGTTGCCTTGTTCTATGGCCCTCCCCTTTCTCCTAGCCCCTTCTCCTACACCAGTGGTTCTCAAACCTTGTTGAACAAACGCCCCCTTGAGCTCATCACATGCCTCATAACGCCGCCTTGGCCCCATCATAAGCCTTCCAACAATGGTCTAATGCCCCCCATCTCAGCTGTATCCTTCTCAATGCCCCCTCCTCATTGAGAAACACTATGCCAAATACTAAAGTAATGTTCTCATTGTTCACTAACAAACCGTCCTAACCAGTACTTATGCCTCCGTTATACAGTCTATTCTTGTCACCACAGCTTAACAGTCACTGACAAGTATACTCAATATCCTACACTGTTGCATTGCTGTATTATGTTCTTTATATAGTAGTGATATGTGTTCGATCAGCCCATGTGATATTTTGAACAGAAGAACCCTTCTTCATGAAAAGATAAAAAACACTATTTCAGGCACTCCTTACTAAAGTTAAAAAGCCTTTATTAAATACTTGCTACATGCCTACGCGTTTCGACCCATGGTCTTCATCAGGACATCCCTTCCCATCCCAGAGAACCCTTCTTCACTTGGAAGTTTTGAGATTACTCAGTGTTTCGGTGTACAGTATGAACAAGGATATCTGTATCTGTCAGCTGTGGTGTTTTTTCTGTACCTGGTCTTCCCTTGCCTGGTTTTACCAGACCACATTAATTACGTCGTAATTCATTTTTGTTCTGGATCATCGATGCCCTGGAGTGCTTTGGTGGGAGGAGAGAACTTAGCTCTGGTATGAAATGAGTGGACCTGCTCTGACCAATCGCTGTCAGTTGACGCATGCTATTTATGCGCCCAAGTGCGTTTCCTTATTGGCCGGCTGTCTGGTAACCGACTAAACCCTCCCCAGAGAAGCATAATCAGACCTTTCGTGAATTACGAAGTAATTGAAAATGAATGGTCTGGCCAGTCTGGCTAGGTCTTACCATAGCCATCGTACAAAAAAAACCCCGAATGAAGCAAGCAGTAGCCAGATCCCTTACACAACTGACCATTGTGGTGTTATTTTGGCCCAAACTGAAGATTGTTCTTGAGAACTGAACAAAATTACTCAGCCATTACTCAGCTACTCAAATATCACAAACAAAGCAGGAACCGCAGTTCACTTTCAAGTCCCACTGCTTAAAGAGAGGCCTACTTGTTTCCATTTCTTGTGGCTCACCCTGAGCACTTAAACAGACTTCTGAAAGTACGTATGACAAATGGTTGTGCATTTTCTATTGTCAGTAGCTTGTGCATTGAGTCATTTGAGTATTTATATAAGATTGCACAAGTTTCTTCAAAGGCCGAAGTGGTAGATTTGCTGTTGGCCTCTTAAACAAGTCTTCGGATGGTCATCATGCCCATTAGGTTTGTGAAGGCCAAGTTCTGGTGTGAGACTGGCTGAGGCACTAGATGTTCTGCCATTTCCCTCTCCTGCCACCAAGGCATAATAGGTCACACAGGGTACAAAGTACATTACAGGGCCAGGGTGTGACTGATCATGTTCAGTGTTTTTAAGATTAGACTAGCTTCATTGGCTGTTCTAAACCAGAGATTCTCAACCCTCTTTTGAACAAACACTCCCTTGACCTCCCTTGAACATCATGACCCCCCCCCCCACACACACACACACACCACCCTTTGTATTAAAAAATAAAACAGGCTAAGAACCCCAAAATCACAACTGAGCACCCCCCTCTCAGCTGTATCCTTTTCAACAGCGCCTAGGCCTCGCTAACGCCCCCTGGGGTCTGTAGAGCCCCCGTTAAGAATCACTATTCTAAACCCTGATCACATTTAGCTTTATATCGTCTCTCAGTCACGGTGTAACATTTCTTTTCCTGCATCCTCATCCGGTGACTGTTTTTTTTCTTAGTCATTTTCTAAGTCTGACTAATAATGTAGTAGTAATAATAATCATACATCTGTTAGCGCTTTTCATGGTCCTAAAAGACGCTATACGTATAGACTTCTTATGAGTAAGAAATTGACCATTAATTATGTAATTTTGACATTATGGCATTTTTGCTTCCTGAATACAGATGGCTGATAGGAAGCTGAGCTCCACTGTGTGTGTGGGTGGGGGGAGTTTATGGACTCTCACAGTCGTGGTTCCCCTCCTGGGTCGCCGTGTCATGCAGTGACCATAGTTTCTACTGCTCATACTCATCTCTGCTGCTTCATCTGGAACACACACACACACACACACACACACACACACACACACACACACACACACACACACACACACACACACACACAGATGTGTGGCCACGTAGTTTCTGCTGCTCATACTCTCATCTCTGTTGCTGTGCTCCTGCTTCCTCTGGAACACACACACACACACACACACACACACACACACACACACACACACACACACACACACACACACACACAGAGAAAGACAGATGAGAGGTCTTCTCTCAGCGGAGGAATGACCCTCTCGTGACTCGCATGCAATGTCCTCCTGAGACACAGGAGACACAAACAAGCCTCAGTTTCTTGTCCAGCGCGGCCGGCGAGCACAAGACAAGATGATGTCTGTGAACGCACGAACGGCACGGCACCCTTTTTGGTGTGGCGCCTCCGCCAGAGGAATGCAGCTCTTGGCCAGATTCAACTTTGTTTTCTGCTCGTCATACCCCAGGAATTAATTGTTCACTTTGAGATCAAGAGAGACTCTTAATATTTACTTCATAAAGACATAAGCTTAAAGGTGCACTGTGTAAAATGTGGCCAGAGTAGGTATTGCAACTACCCTGCTCATTGAAACTGTGCTGCCTATTGCCAAATATGATATTTTCATGAATATTTACTAAGTAATAAACCAATATTTACTAGTATGACCAAAGTACAGCATTTTTTACAGCTAAAAATGGCTATTTCTTGAAATTCAAAATAGTGGACCATGGAGAAGATCCCCTTTTTCATCTATGAAAGTCATAATGAATACTTAGAATTTGGTGGTGGTGGTAAATATTCATGAAAAAGCTAATATTTGTAAATGGGCAGCATGAATTCTGGAAATAAACTACTAAAAATATTACACTTGAACCTTTAAACGTATTTGAGATTGTTTCTTTCTCCTGGAACTTTCTTTCTTGTCTGATGATGAGGCATTAAAATAAGGCTGTTTTTTAAGGCATTACATTTTAGTTTCGTACTTGCGTGGACATTTATTTTTTTTGATGCCTCTAACTCCTGCTTATGAACATGTTTGTGCATATAGGAGGCAGGCACGCACTGTAGTATAGGCCCAGGAAATTGCGGTTTATATTTGTTTGCGGCTTTGGCTTGGACTGGTGCAAAATACCATTCTATTTACGTACACGTTGTGAATTGACCCTGTCAAAGCGTGATGTGAGAATCACTCTGTTTGAACTTTTAATGCTGTGTATTCAGTGTCCGATTTTTTGTGACTATTCACATTTTTCTATGTTGCTGGTGTTCAATGTTCACATCCCCACCAGCAAGTTTGCAAAGCCTCTTTCTCTGTTGAAGTCCGTCCACGTGTACGCCATTTGCTGTATGCATTCCAACGGGTGCCACAGAGAGGCAAGGCTGGCATCATAGCATGACTCACCCGGCTAAAAATTGAATCGCTCGCTTCACCTCATTTAAAACCTCTTCAGCCAGAGTGGCTTTCATGTCTGGGTGGATGACTCCCTAGTCCCTACTACTGTACACCACACCACGCAAAGTCATGCCAAACCACTTTCATTTCAAATGGGCAGCTTTGGGGCAGCTAGCGTTTTCCAAAATTGCTACCTCTGCTCCGAAGGCAGTCGTCTTGTCATAAGTCTGAATTGATCGTGAGTGCTGCCATGTCCATGTGAACTCCTGCTCAACTGACTTTACAAGTGATCCATAAAGGTTCTATATATATATCTCACAGGAACGTGTATCTAGCAGATACCAACTAGTATGCTAACACAAGGGCATAAGGTAAAGTACATGGGGCACTCTGGCGTCCCTGTTTTGGTTGGCTATGGAACCATCATATTCCAATGCATTGGGGATAAGACAAAACACACACACACATACAAACACACACACACACACACACGCACACACGCACACACACATTCACACACACTGCAAAGAGGGTGGTTGGGCAGGCAGTGCTGTTTCCCTTGGCACCAGTAGAATGAGGTGTACAGTACACAGCTACCCCACATAGAGGGTTCTAATTCTAATCCACAGAAAGCTTCTCTGCAGCCGTAGAGATTAAATCCAGTTTAGGGCACACAACCTGGCGACGCTCCCCGAACCGCATCTCTTGAGTGCCACCCCACCCCACCCCACGCCATCCCTCACCCCTCACCTCCTCACCCCTCACCCCTCTCTCTCACGGGCACGCTGGAATGTCGGTGCCCACTGCTGCAGGAGACCACACCAGAGCAGTTGGGACTAAATGCTAGTGGATAAGTAGCCCCCTCTACACTAGAAGACCACCGCTGGTCAGATTAGATGCAAGTTGCCACGGGCCATCTAGCAGCCAGCAAGAGAGGCACTATTCACTATTCTACTCTGTCAGACCTTTTGGAAAAAAGTGAGGAAAGTGAGAAAAAAGATATATTGTGAAACACGGTTTTATGTTATAAATGAGCTGTAGTTGCTTGCTCTTTAAAGTTGCGTGAAGGAGCACTGGCCTGAAACTATTTTATAGTCCAGCAAATATTGTTTTTCGCTTATAATGAGAAACTATAATTTTGATTACATGGAGCACAAGATGCCTGTCCCTGATTGCCAAGTGTGATTTTTTTTCATTGAGTTAAAGGATACATAATATGAAGTGAATCTGTAAAGACAAGGCATGATTATGTTTATAGCATATTTCATACTCAGGCACACTTCAATGTGCTTCACAAAAATGCAGCCGATAAAAGGAGAATTTGCGCACTAAATGAAAAGGGTGAGCAGCATTAGTGCTCACCATAAGGCATTAGCAGTGAAATCGGATAAAAGGTTAGAAAAAGATGTGCTGCGTGATTATGTTTTCCCATCTTGCAACCCACTTATCCATTTGGTTAATATTTGAATGACTCACGAGTTCACTTCCTTAGTTGATGCCTAACATAGACCTTGTATGCAAAAAGAAAGATTCTATCTTTTTCCCCCCCTCATGTGCCTCTTATGTACCGTGAGTGCTGTACCTTTCAGCTGTCAAAGTACACAGTGATCCGTTCAAACTGTTTCTCCTTTTTTGAAACAGAAACCTCATTCTCAGAAAAGATCACACTGCCAGTCAGACAGTTTTGTTCTCTTCCTGTTATGATGTCCCTATAACCTGTTATGGAGGATGGGTGACCCTCTATTGGCTAGAAGAGATCTTTTAGATTAATGTTTCTCAACGGGGGCTCTGTAGCCTCCCCAGGGGGCGTAATGAGCCTAGGGGGACGTTGATGGGGGGAACGAAGTTGTAAATAGGGGTCTGCTCAAAAAAGGTTGAAAACCACTGTTTTAGATCCTTTGGTTACTGCTGACCATTACTCTGGCACACGTTTGTATATGTGTTTCTAGTAAGTGTAATTTTTGGGATGCTTTTTGTAATGCTGATAACTTTTTCAAACAGTGTAAGGTTTTGTGTATTTTTTATGTTTATGTAAGTTATGTATTAAAGCTTATTCCCCTTCTACATGTCTTAAATATGAACTGCATTTTCAATGTTGCCTTTTCCCTCTTAAGGATTGTGTGGTGTTTGTCGTTTGTCGTAGAAAAGGATTGGCACCAGATAAGGGATATGGAGTCATTCTCATGTTTTGACAAGCAGACACGAACAAGGAGGAGATGTATAGGTGGCCCTCTTGTTGTGGTTTAGACGTTGAATTGCTCATGTCAAACCAGTGAGGTCTGATGTGTGTGTGTGTGTGTGTGTGCGCGCTGTGTACTGTGGTGCATTCTCCCTCACTTACGTGTGTCGGCTATAAAAAGGTCTTCCGCCACTTCACTGTCACATACTCAGAATCCCACATACAAACACATACGCATGTATACTGTAGTCATGCTCGCACACCACAGACTGTCAGATGGGTTGGCCAATGCACACTGTAAGCTTACTAATGTTTCTGAGATTGATTCAAGGCTTGACTCAAGTTGTTCAGCTATGTATATTAAAATGTAACCGAGTGAATCTAAGCATTTCAATGTTTATTTATTAATTATTTTACAGCAGGCCTAACTTAATACAGTATGGCGCAATTTCTACTTTCTACTATGCTGCTAAAAGCCAGGCCTGCGAATAAGTCTTTTCTGAAGTTGACCAGCGCTACAAATTTGATATGCAGACTGCAGACGCTGCTACTGAGTCTGACATGTGCTGGCCCCCCTAGAGTCAGGTGGAGTGGACCTGTGCCATTGGCTCTACTGCTTGGATACTGTGTGCAGTGCACATGGATGATGGTCATGACCTATGGTTTTAAGACACATAGGCATACACCCAAAAACACACATGCGCGGGTGCACGCGCACACACACACACACACACACACACACACACACACACACACACACACACACACACACACACACACACACACACACACACACACACACACACACACACACACAGACACACACACAGACCAAGACCCGTCATGGAGGGCCTCCCTGCCTCCACCCCCACCCCCACCTATGCCCACCTCGTGATATGATAGCGATCCTGCCCTGACATTGGCAGTTAGAGTTCCAGAGGGGTAAATGGACAGTGTGGTGGGGCGGGGTACCCAGGAGTGGAGGGGGCAATGGGTGAGGGGGGGTGTGGGGTTAGTGGTGGTGGGGCCACGGCCCGAAATAACCAGCGGGAGGACGGCCCGAGCCGCTTTGACTTCTATAGATGGTGAGGCTCGCTGGCAGCTACAGGGAAGCAGTGGAGAGAGAGTGAGGGAGAGAGAGAGAGAGCTGGCAGCCACAGGGAAACACTGGAGAGAGAAAGAGAGAGAGGGAGAGTGTGTGTGAATGCGAGTGAGTGAGTGAGTGAGTGAGTGAGTGAGTGAATGGGATCGCGCCAGCCAACCACTTGTTCAAGGTCAACATCTTCCAACGTCAGCTGTTTTGTATTTGCTTTCAGAGAAGTGGAATATACTTAGCTTTCCGATGGACTGGTGATTGAGAGGAGAGCAGAAGAGAGGGAGTAGGGTTAGGGTTCGTTGAGGGCAGAGGATTTTTTTTGGGGGGGGGTGGCGGGGTGTGCTGCTCTCAGGGGGTACCCTGAAATTTTAGAGAGGAAAAGCAAAAGATCATAAAAAAAGCTGTTGTTGTTGCCATGGCAGAAATCACCTTATCTGAAAATCATGCGAATAAGAGGGCCTCTCAGGCCACTCATAGTACATAATTAAAACCCCCTCATACAGTATGAGGGTGGTTGTAATGACTAGTTCTAGCTGTTGGAAGGAAAGATTAGTCACTCCCTTCGTTTCCACTGAAAAAATATTATTTCTGTGGAATATTTTAAATTGCTGTTTTTTTTTTTCATCAGAACTGAGTTCTGAAATCTAGGTTATTTTTTATAGAAGTGAGACTTGAGTTTGTTACTGTTATTGAGGATAAAGTATGTCTAGAACTTTTTGTAATTACTGCAAAATAACTTAAAGGCCAACTTCCGATAAAACTCAGTTTTACTCACTCATTTCGAAGATCCGACGCTCACCCCAAGTTAAACTCACTTGCAAGGCTCTCATAGCGGTGCATCAACTCTCCTGGCTGTGTTTCCCGGTGTTTCCCAATTTACATAAATAATGCAGAGAAACGAGCGAATCACGAAAGCCTTTCTGTGTTTCGTCACGTCGAAAGAAGGCGTTGCCCACAAAGGTTTATATCGACCCATTTATCTAAAAACATGTCGAGTAATTTTTTTCTGCTTGTTTTCAAAACAAGCAACGTCTGGTGGCCCGAAACATAGCTTAGCTTAGCTATCAGCTGGTTGCTACTCTCAGGTACACACACAGCACAAAGCCTCATACATAAAGCCTGCTCACTCCGGTTGCTCCGTGCCTGCAGCTCGCCTAGGGGTCGCTGTCGAAAGAGCACAGCCCTGAATGGAGCCTGCACGCCTCCGTTGGCGCCCCTATAGTGCAGTACCACCCGGGGAAGTGGCGACTCTGTTTCCCATTACATTCTCTCCAAGAACTGGAGGACTGAGCCAATCAGAGACGCGTTTCTTTGAGAGCAGGAGGAGTGAGCCAATCAGAGACGCATTTCCACGAGAAACACGGAACACTCTCTCGTTTCTCCACAAGCCACCTTGCCAGCTTGCAAAAACGTCTTGAAACAAAGCAACCAGAACGTTTTTTAAAACAGGACCAACGCGTAACACATTCAATAACAATTGGGAACACGGCAATATTAATTAAATGACGTTGAGAGGCCATCTTTAAAGCTTATCATGAAATATTATTACATGTTATTTGTTGTCATTGCACACTTGGTTGGTGGTATAACTAGAGGTCTGATATTAAAACAGTGCATTGAAAATAATCGCCTAGAGATTGTCCCTCATTCTAACTATGGGCAAATCTTGTAAACACGCTGTGCGCAAAACTGCATATGCGCCAGAAATGCTGGGTGGCAAAAAGAGCTGAGATAACAGCATTCTCTATTCGGGTACAATGCGAAATCCCTAGCATGAAACCTCACATATCGGCAGAAACTTAGCCAGAAATATCACATGACTTGTTATACAACAGGCTATTGGTTATGTTGGGTTATGGTCTCAGTTTATTTAGCTAATTGAAGATTTGGCCAGGTATGGAATGTGCTTAAAACGGTGTCTGAATGTCTTATCCAGATGTTCAGATGTGATGTAGGGCTACCGTGAGTGTGTATGCAATTCGGAGCCAGCTAGGTTTCTGATGAGTCTTTCCCATGATATTTCAGACGTTTTAAAAATAGGATGGAGATAATAATTATAACAGGTGTGATATGGAACTAGATTTCATTGCACAGCTCTTCAATAAGTCATGAGGCTTACCTTCTAGGTGTGTTTTGTTGTGTTTTCACAACACAAGGCGAAGCGACCAAGCTCTTTCTTGCCACACGGAAGAATGAGCAATGTAAACAGTGACGTCACGCACAGATTTGCTCATAGGCTGCCCCTTATAGTTGCTACACTACATTTCCGTTGCATTTGTATGTTCAATTTGTGCACAGAGTTGCCATGTTACAGCACTACAGTATGGTGTTATCATCAGCATCCAAACCCCTGTCCAGTACTCTACATGTGTGTCTGCTGTGGTTGTGTGTGCTGTGTCTTGTGGGTGAAGACATCAGCCTTATTATGCTGGGAAACACGTTAGCGTGCTGTGGGTTTCCATCATAGGCAGGCATTGTGTGCACTGTGCACAGCTTTGGCTGGGCTCGGGATAAAGTCACCTAAAAGCCCCCCCTCTCTCAGTACATACAATGTTGTGAGGACCCAATTCTTTGGCCCGCTCTCTCCCTGTGCCCGGGGCAGCTTTCCCCTTTGTCCCCAACCCACCCTTGTTGTTTTCCCTGGTTGTGTGCTTAAGCAGTGGCTTTGGGTGTGCTGCCTGCCGCCGCCTCGCCGCTGAGGTGCCATGTTTCACAGGGGAGCCGGGCTCATCAATCATTCATCAAGACCTGCCATTCAACTTGCTTATGTTGGCAACGCAGTAAACAAAACCAATCAGACAATGTCCTACAAGGGCAACAAGGCACATTTATCCAGTCACTTAATTTATTGTCTTTTTAAAAATGTCCCGATTGCTGTTTGGGAAGCAGTGAGGGGTGCCAATGGCGTATTACCCGGCCCGGTCGGCACCCTCAAGGTTGTTTTAGTCTTCCATCTACGGCGCTGAAGGGCTTCAGTTGGAAAAGAAAAAAAAAACAACATCCTCTGAATTCTGTTGTTCAGCACTTTTCAGGAGCACGGTACAAATGTAAAAATACACACGAGTGTTCTGTGATGTTATGAAAATAAGATACTGTATGCAAGCAACACTCTCATGAATTGGAAATCCACTGGCCACGTGACTTAACCGAAGAAAAAAGGGGAACAAAACGAGTTGTCACCTAACCTACACTGCATCATGTTTCAAGGCCTCTTGTTGTCATGGCCGCAGATTGTCATGGCTTTTTTCGGTGCCCGGGAGGCTTATGTTGCCAGGCCCCTCTGTTGCTAATAACCAGTAACGAATAAGGAAAGGCCAGCTGTTGGCGTTGAGTGACATGACATCACTTCCTTTGGGGCGTGGGGGGTGGGGTGGTGTCTGCTGTTAAATGGTAATCCATGGCCACAAATAATTCACAAAGCAAATCGTGATTCCCAGACCTGAAGCCCCCCTAGCCTAGAACAAGAAGCAGCTTCTGGTTGTCCCAACATTGGGATTGTTAGTAAGTAGAGTAAGTAGAAAAAAAGAATTGATAATAGCTTACTGTAAATACCAAAACTAAAGAGCATCTCATTTTTCCTTAGCATAATTTTCAATTTTCAAATTCTTTATTAGAGGATAGCCACTTGAGATGAACATCTCGTTTTCTTGTCAAATGCAAGGTTTTTGTCCCATTTTATGTTTTTTTTTCACAAACCTATTGCTACTTAGTCTGCTATTCTGTCCTTTGCCTTGAAACTAGAACAATGAGAGTTCTCTCCCGCAGAATGTAGTGTAGATAGATGACAGAGAAAGCGAAAAGTACCACATCTGAGGATGAGGATTGCTTGCCTCGTTTATAACCAAAGGAATTACGCATATTGACATTCCGGTGAAGTTGAGCATGTCTCGTTTTTTTTCACCAAGTAGCTCATAATAATTTGCATCCAGTGGTTTTAGTGAAAAAATCTGATGGAAAATAAGCCGACCTCATCACAGGGAATTCAAGCCATTTGCTGGTCACTGTAAAATGTGATTGATTCTCATTTAGTCTTTTTGGGTGTTGGTCCACCACATTAAACAATAGTTTGCTATTGTCTTATGCCTATTCATTGCCATAATGGATCAGCACTTTTTTAATGCATTGAGGAATTAAAATGTATTTTTCTTTTCCATATTAGACTCCCAGATAGTCATAAGAGAATGCAGTAGCAACTCTGTGTGAATACCAACTAAGCTGTCTCGGTCAGAAGTTACGATCTGTCAGCAGCTTAATGTATAGGCCCTAGTCAGTTTATAACCAAAGGCTCCCACAGGCTAGATTGATGACCTTCTGCCTTTTCAGCCCTGCCAAACATATGGACCTGTGCTGACGGATCTCAAGTCACAGAGGTGTACTGCTCTCTGCGTGACATTTGTCACAGTGTGATCTCGGGCCATAGGGCTGAACAGAAGCCAAGAGCCAACATCAAATATCATAAACACACACACGCACAGACACAGACACACACACACACGCACAGACACACACACACACACACACACACACACACACACACACACACACACACACACACACACACACACACACACACACACACACACACACACACACACACACACACACACTTTCCCAGCTGTTTGTTGTAGCCTGTAGTAACTGAAAGCAAAGTTGTATTGGCTGTGGAAACCAAAAGCTAAATAGTATTGGCTTCAGCGCGAAAAATAAACAACAACATGACATTTGGTTTGCTTACAGGGGTATATTCCCACCACGCGCCATATTTTCAGACAGAAAGTGAGTGATGTGGCCATGGCCTTCTGGTTAAGAAGATGGGCTTTAGATCAGAGGGTTGCGGGTTCGAATCCCGCCCTTCCACTCCCTACCACACTCCATGGCTCAGGTGCCCTTGAGCAAAGCACCTAATCCCATACTGCTCCAGGGACTGCAACCAATACCCTGTAAGTAACTGTAAGTCGCTTTGGATAAAATGTGTCAGCCAAGTGTAATGTGACGTAATGCAAGCAATACCCTGTAAATAACCTGAAGTTGCTTTGCATAACACGTCAGCTAGTGTAATGTAATGTATTGTAATGTAATGAGAAGAAGACCTAGGGGCAGGACCTCTTGTACTCTGCTCAGGCCACGAGTGAGGATCTAGGAAAGGGCGTAGTTGGCAGGACTGTGAGGCATGCTCGCTACGCTGGAGCCCATGTGATTACTGGCCATTTATTTTAACAAGGCTTGGTTTCCACTATAGGCTTGGTGGGAAGCCAGTACAAGTAGCAAGCCAGTTTGCACGAGCAGTCGTGCAGAATGTTTACTCAAAGTGAAAATTCTTAACCCTGGTCTGTTGTGATTAGACGGCTGTTTGTTTCTGTGTGTGTGTGTCTATGTGTGTCTGTGTGTGTGTGTGTGCGTGTGTGTATGTGTGTGTGTATACGTGTGTGTATGCGTGTCGTGTGTGTGCGCGACTGCGCATGTGTTTGTGTGTGTGTGCGCAGATCCACAGTTGTGTACTATTGTATTGGGCATTTGTGGTCATCCTCAATTTCTTTTAAATCCACTCAAGAGCTTTTAAAGAACACCACAGGCTTTATTTCAACCAGACTTTCTCTTCTTCTTTCAAACACCAGGAATGCTAAATCCCTCACATTCAAGGTTCTTTGCCATGGTGGGCTAGCTGTGATGATCACTGACAGGGCTCTAAATGAACATCGGCCAACCGGCCAAATGCTGGTGAAAATGCAGCTAGGTTGGTTAGAAAAGAAAGCTTACTAGCAGTTGCTAGCCACTTTTATTGATAGCAAATGTGTGTTTGGCTAGTGTGATTAACATTTACTAGCCAAATTTAGCTAGTGATTATAAAACTTAATTTAGATCCCTGGTCACTAGTCCATACAGTCCTCCTTTACGTGCTGCTCATCTGCAATGTTTAGTGGTTTGCTAATGTGCATCCTACTCTCTTCCCCTCTGACTGAGGTCTGGAGAGACCAGACATCCTGTTAACCTGTGCTGTGCCTGACTGGAAATAGCCAAGCAGTGGGATGAGGTTTGAATACAGCAGTGGTTCTCAACCTTTTTTGAACAGACGCCCCCCAAAGCCCCCCTTAACATCATCGTAAGCCTGCCAATGCCCTCCTTAGTTTGGAAAAATGAAATGGGCTAATGCCCCCCAAAGGGAACTAAGCCCCACCCCCACTCAGCTGTATCCTTCTCAACGCCCCCTTTGAGCTCCTCAACGCCCCCTGGGGGGCTGTACCACCCCCGTTGAGAAACACTAGAATACAGCAAGCAAGGGAGCGAAGGCTGGCTGGCGGGCCGACTGGCTGGGGTTTTTCCAGTAAGTGGGAGGACTGACTGGCGCGCAATGCAAGGAGATTCAAGAAGAAACGAACGCAGCATGTCATTAAAAGCGCGGGGGCGGCAGGCGGGAGGCGACGGGTGAGGGGACTAGGCGGTACGGAACCCAGTCACTGTCACAGACATGGTCCAAGTGGCTCGTTAGACCACGGTCGGTGTTTTGTCTGTGCCGGCCGGGTTTTGATTTAATTGAATAGTTTGTGCTTCGGCGGGCAGCAGCGTGTAAGCTGGTCTCTCTTTCACAGCTGCGGCTGCTCGCTCGCTCGCACGCTCGTTCGCTGAAGTGTTCTAGACTGAGAGAGGACAATGACAAGGAGAAAATGTGCTGGCTGAAAGAGGGGAGGAAACAAGGGTCAGCTGTGGCGTGCAAAGGACGAGGAGTGCGGGGGGGGCTCTCCTCAGTGTTTGGCACTGACTCCCTCTCTTCCTGGGTTTTCCCGCCTAAAGGGAGTGTGCGCCTCTTTTCCTCTCCCTCTTCTCCTCTCCTCTCCCGCTTCTTTTTTGAGTGAAGAAGGGAGTGGGCCTTGCTTCATTAATGCCATCATAAAGGCTGGACCGTTAGAGAGGGCCCCTCTTCTTTAGAAGATTATGTAAGTTAGTGGGTCCGTTAAACTGTTTGCTGTTGGAGTGCTGAATGGAGTTACGATTAGCATGAAAATATTTAGTTTCACACGTTTTCTTTCTCGAGCCATCATTTCTTTTCAAGCGAAGCCGTCTGGGGGTTCCCCCTCCTCCTACTGTGTGTGCTCTCTAAGGAACGAGCAGAAAGTGTTTTTTTCCGTGTGTGTGTGTGTGTGTGTGTGTGTGTGTGTGTGTGTGTGTGTGTGTGTGTGTGTGTGTGTGTGTGTGTGTGTGTGTGTGTGTGCGTGTGTGTGTGTGTGTGTGTGTGTGTGTGTGTGTGTGTGAGAGTGAGTGAGTGAGTGAGTGAGTGAGAGAGTGGCGACAGGGGACTGGAGAGACAAAAACCACACAGAGTATGTATTTACAGTTGAAGATAAGATCCATGAAGAGTGGCTTAAAAACTAGGCTGTCTAGTATGTTCAAGTTCAGCGCACCAACAGAAGTAGGCCTCAAATGTGTTTGGCTTGCAAAGCTGAAACGGAAGTGCCGTCTCTTCTGTCCAAATAGAGCATCTACTCTGCATCTTGTTCCAGCATGTTTCTTTTTTTTTTTTTAAGAAAAAATGCTTCAGAGGGGGGAGCAAGAGCGTGAGACTGAGACTGAGACCGAGACCTTGAGAAGAGAGATGGAGAGGGGAGGGGAAAAAAACTTAGAAACCATATTATGTAATTTTCGTTTGAATGGGCGTGGAGTCTGAAATGTTTGATGAAGTAGCTGTGGTGTGATCAGGGATGGCTAGTTTATGTCTGTCAGCTTGTGCATCTTTCTCCTGCCTAAACGGCTTATCTGTTGCACATTCCTGTTTGCTGGTCAGATCCAAAGGGCAGGCATCAGGCCCCCACTACCACAACAGTGACCATTAATCTGGCCGCTTCGAAAAACTGTGAACTTCTGAATCTTTGGGTTTTCTGCATCGGCTGCATTTAGTTACTGCACTCAGTTACATTGGAGGACACA
This sequence comes from Engraulis encrasicolus, assembly GCF_034702125.1. Lineage (NCBI taxonomy): Eukaryota > Metazoa > Chordata > Actinopteri > Clupeiformes > Engraulidae > Engraulis > Engraulis encrasicolus. The sequence goes on from NC_085878.1 coordinate 35,020,238, forward strand.
TGGAGGAGGAACTAAAACCACCAAGTCTTCATTTGTATTTAAAATGAATTTATTTTTTACAATACAGTTATCAGATCATCACCTGCTGAAAATTATACAGTAACACTTAACTTGGCGCCGGAGTCATGCGTATGACAGTGTCCTAACAGTCACAAGCATGTGTCATAAACATTATGTCAATGTCATAAACATTGTCACATTAAGAGGCATTTGTTTATTAAGACAGCCCTAAAGTCAACTTTTCATGACCAAAGCACGTTCATAACGTTGACATCATGTTTATGACTCGTCTGTGAATGTGTCATGACACTATTATGACACTGTTGTGTCATGTATGACGTCGGCGTCAAGTGAAGTGTCACCAATAATACTTATAAACACCCACCTCATGCAAACATTGATGTACTAAATGTTTTTCTCTTTTGGCTTCCATTATCATTTCTGTGACTGTGTGTGTAGTATGTGGGTGGGTTTTTGTTTGTGTTAGTTTTTTTTCCTGACAGGATAAGTGGAGAAAACAAAGTTTGGTTTGGTCTGCGTCGGTGGCTGTGGCTCTGGCTGCGTCTGCAACTGTGGGGTGGTCATGTAAGACCTGGCGATTGGGTGGAGTCCTTGTGTGCCTCTGAATAATTCAGTCCACAGTGGGAGTTAGTTTGTGGCATTATGTTTCCCAACATAGACGCACGCGGGACACAGCCAGAACTGAACTGAACTGAAAGAAGCTCTTGTTTCACTAGAGGTGGATCTTTTTGGGGGTTGCTGAAAATGAGGGGGTAAGGTAGCGTTTGAATACCCTCGCGAGCCAGCCTACGTACTTCCGCCAAAGGATTGGCTTCACTTCGGTAGTCTGGCCGTGCTCTGTGGAGTGCCTGGAGCAGTAGAATTTTGATCGCAACGCCCCCCCCAGAAAACAGCCAATAATCGAATACGCCCCCCACGTGGGGGCGAAAGGGGGAGGACGCTCGTGACAATGACGTACACATCTGCGCCAGAGCCATTGGTCTGCGCTATGTTGCTGTTGAGTAACTGCCAGCGATTGGGTGAGAGGTGTCCAATAATTTCAAACCATAACTGAGTGCAAACTTCCTGCTTCCTACAATCGCTTCAGAGCAAACAAATGCCAGACCATAAATACGAAATGAAATGGTAGTATTATGGGATGGTCAGGACCAGGCTAGCGTTTGAAATGAGGGGGGCCTAGATCTGGCTGTTCTCTTGCGGCTGGGCTGGGGTGGGCGATCTCGGTGACCGGGGCCGGTGACAGCTGTGGTTGGCCCCTTGACAAAGCCATGTGAAAGAGGCCCCTCCTCTCACTGGGCCCGGGACAACTGACCCGTTTGCTTTAGCTTCCCTGACTGACTGTGGTCAATGTGGCGTGTGATGAGAGAGGCCCCCATGGGGTCCCTTCTAAGAAGGGGCAGCGTTGTGGCTGTGTGAATTTTCAGGGGTACTCGGTACCTGGATCAACTGTCACACTGGCCAGTCACTGTAGACCAGAAAGACTATTTCTGTACCATGAGATCACAGCTATGAATAAGCTATGCATATTTAGATCGTCCCCGCTGAGGTACATAGAACTTCTAGCTGACTGCCTTTTTTGTGTGTTTTGTTTAATTTTTCTCTCTAGGGACAATCATGTATGCAAATTTGTAGGCTATTTTTACTCTAAAAATTAGACCTGTTATTGAGAAGAGGGTTGCATGCATATACTGTGTTGAGTGTGTACGGTATTTGATCTAAACATTTGCGATCGCTTGAGATACGTTGTAGCCTTCAGAAACATAAATGCAAATGAAATGGACTGAGTTTTACATATGTAGGGTATGATCCAGAGTTTTGCTTTAGCGATATCTTTTGATCTCAGTGCATGCGCTTACTCAGTAATGGGAACCGTGTTAGCGAGTGAAGAGGGCCCCTCAGCCTCCCTCCCCAAACCCACCTCCCTCCGACCCCCCCACTCTCCTCCAAAATAGCAGGCGACTGCTGCTGCTCTGTCTGTGGGATATCAGCACAGCAGATGTTTGCGGTGACGACTCTCCTTCCTTTCCCAGCTTTGCAGGGACTCCTTCCCGCAAGGTCACCGAGAGGAAGTGCTCGTCCCCGGGCCCAGCCAGCCGTCTGCTGGATCCGGCCCGTTATTGCACTCGCTTCGCCGGTTCCCAGGCCCGCCCGTCGCTGTGCTTTGACTGAACCTCTTGTACAGCAGAGCACGCCACATACACTACAGTGCTCAGCACTGCGGGCAAAAGGCAGCCTATAGCTCCAGCCACAACTGCTGCTCTGACAGACCAGACCACACTTAGACCATAGACTGTACGTTCAGCTCGGATCTAAAAAAGGGCCCCTTTTTTACTGGTCATTATGTGGAGAGCAGCGATGCTTGTTTGTGTACTGGGGGTGGTTCCCTGGCACGGGTGTCGGGCGCCGGGCTCCATGGTGTGGCGTGTTTCAGTCTGTGCCCAGTTGACTGGGCGAGGTGCCTGAGCTCCCATTTTGACACCATGGAGCGCTGGTGCTATGCTCAGCACTTTGCTTCAGCTCGCTGGCTTTAGCCCTAACCCCCAGGCGTACTGCACTGTGCAGGGGCAAAATCAGTCCTTTCACTCCTCGCTGCAGAGCAATATGCTTGTGAGGCGAGTTTTCAAATGCTGTCAAAAAGTTTTAGTCCTCATAGAAATGAAAGCTTGAAGCTGCTAAATGTCAAAATGTACTTACTCACTCACTCACTTACTCACTTAAAATGTTGAGTATAGTTAGCTGCCTTACCTAGTGTCTCCATTTGTGCCAGAATGATGAATCGAAAGTCTGATTTGTCATCTCATTTTTTGGTTGCATCATTCATCATTTTCCCCCTCACACTTTCCAAGTGATTGAACATTATTGCCATTTAGATTCCCCTAAATGTAATCTTTTCGAAGTTGTGGATACTCTGAAAATTGTCCCTGTAGTGGACTGTACTGTTAAAATCGAAACCCCTACCTTTGCGTCTTAACAGAAATGAACTGGCAAGCTCTCCTCTTAAGATCTCATGATGTCGTGCTAGGTTAGCTAGGCCGGAGACACACTTCATGCTAAGCTGTGAAGTCCTCAGCATTAGCGCAAGCTCTACAGTAGTGTTTCTTAAAGTGTTTATGAAACGAAAACAAACGGTCATTCCCATTAAAGCCTGTTTTTTTCTGATAGCATCGATGAGACTTTGAACCCAATCATCCTGGAGGAACTTGTGAAAATGGCAACTCAAAGTGTGAATTCTGTGAAATTTGGTGTGACTAATGAGCTGGGCTGTGACATCAAAGAGGGGAGTCCCTGGTTTGCTAGTATGGCGATGTGAGAAAACAACACACATTTGATGGACCCACATCTTATAAAGGAACCAAAATTCTGATACAAACATCAGCGTGTCGAAAAACCACACATCCAACCTCATGAGAAAAAAAAACAGCAGCACAAATCTATTTCAGAGGCACTGATCTGACATCTGCAGAAAGTGACATGTCTGACAGGTGAAGTGACGATTGTTGACATAGCCTGACAGTTCTTATGTTTATGGTTACGGTTGCTAAGGGCGCTTTGCCATGACCCAAAGATGACATGGCGTGTGCATTTGTTGACAAATGGGGGGCATTTTGATTCAATTGCGCGATATAGTGTGATTGAAATGCATGTAGGCTACATGCAAAGATATCATCTAGAGAAAAAACGGAGGTATTAGGCTGTTGGAAAAACACCCTATATAGTCTGAGTCCTCAGCATATTTTTAGCGTTTATCATTATTATTATTTTTTGTGCTCAAAGTCACAGGCGTTGCGTGTCCCTCAGCCTGACTCTGAGGACGAGGTGTGTCCAAACGTCAGCCACACATGCACCACAATACTAAAAACAAACAATCAACGCTTCAAAGTAGGCCTACGCTATGTGCATCTCCATTTATTCGCTAAGCAGTAGCCCAGTCTGTGAGTTGGCTGTCCTCTACCGAGAGCACCACGCTGATGCGCGGATATCCTCCCAAAACCAATTAATTGACCAGTTGAATGGCAATCAACAAAAAGTGCATATTCCGAGAGCATTCGCAACGGTTTGGCATGTAATGTGCATTACCCTTTCCTGAAAACAGCATACAAAGCAGATGGACAAGGTAAAACAGGGGCAGTTTCAGTCTGCACGCCGGCGATGTCAATTGTTGGAACTGCTTGAGGCAATAGCATTGTCTTCAGTCCAACCATGCCCGCGACCTCCACATTTGTGGTGAAGCACAAGGGGTGGAAATGTGCCGAGCACAACAGTGACCACAAGCTTGCTTCAAAACCACGCATTGGATCCACAGAGCCCTAGCTTGATTTAGCCTTCTCCTTGTTGGCCACAGTTCCATCATTCTTCACAGAAGGGAACTTGTGCAAAGATATTCCTTCTGTCAAGTAGCCATTTTTGCAGCTGGCACCGTTCGGCTCTCCAGCAACACACTGCTTGACACTGCGCTTTGTTTTGGTACTAGCCACCATTGATCTGAACAAGGTGGAATGAGGTGAACTCACCCCTTCTATGTCACGCATATCATTTGCATAAAATTTGCATGTCACCAAAAAAACACTTTTTGGGAACGTTTTAACATGACTTTTAGGACAAAATATCACCCAGACAATATCCCATTTCATTCACAAGGCTTAGAACTTTCAGAATCTGTCCTGGAAATGGTCAAATTCCTTTACTTTGTTTTCGTTTCATAAACTCTTTAACGGGAGCGCTACAGCGGCGTTGAGGAGCTACAGAGGATGCGTTGAGAAGGATACGTCTGAGTGGGAGCGGGGCTTACCTCCCATTGAAGGGCGTTAGTTTATTCTATTTTTCAATACTAAGGGGTACGTTGACAGGCTTATGATGAGGTTAAGGGGGCGGAAGGCTTGTGATTAGGTCAAGGGGGCGTTTGTTCAAAAAAGGTTGAGAAACCCTTCTCTACAGTATGTGCGATGGGGCTGCAGGCAGCTGTACTTGACTAATACGCTGGTTTCTCTGGGAGAACCTAAGCGACTGAGAGTGCCTATATCATCCATTAGCCTTCTCTCTCCACCCCACAAATGCTCAGGCTTTGATGTGAACTGTGAGCCAAACAGGAGGATAACAGCGTTAGGGATCCATTAGTCTTGTGTGGAATTGAGGGAATACAGGGCAGTGAGCTGGTGAAGGTGGTGATGATTAAGATGATGATGATGATGATGATCCATAATGGCTGCCCCTTTCAGCGTACTGTAGCTGATATGTTGAGATGGAGATAGGCTATCTTGGGAAGTGAAAAGCAGACTCCTGTGGATGGATCTCTGTGAGACTGTCAGAGATGTGGTGTACCCAAGTGACAGTGTTGATTTGCTGGAGATGGTGCTATGAATTGTGAGTCATTTTTTTCCCACCTTGTGGATGTGTGTGTGTGCGCGGGATGTCATTAATGTTAAGCACCTGATCTTTCAGTTTGATTTCTTTTTCAGTTGAGTGGCTTTAAACGTGGATACATTTGGACAAAAGTCGGCTTTTTATGGATCAGCTGCTTGGTGGCAGTTGTCACAATCTAGAGAAGACACACACACACACACACACACACACACACACACACACACACACACACACACACACACACACACACACACAGTGAAACACCACATCATGTGATAGTGTCATTCGAAGAGATCCTATCCGTCTTCCTATCTGTCTATTCTATCCTATCCTATCAGCTTTGGTGGCCCTCACTCACATCATATTCTCCAGACAAAAGCAGTCACCAGGAGGCAAGATGTTTTACCCAGAAACACTAAATGAGATGAGAGAGGCGACGATGTGGTGTGGTGGAGGGCTTAGTCGTCATGGCAATGGGCACCATCATCTCCACTCAGAGCGTCAGCGAGTGAGCGGCACGGCACTGGAAACCAAACCAAACCCGACCCCCGCAGCAGCTCCACTCCACTCCACTCAGCTCAGCTCCGCTCCGCTCCGCTGCCTTGTTTTTGTCTTCCCTGGCTCCCCTCTCCTCCTGATCAGCACCTCCTCCCGAGACGGGAGACGGGAGTGACAGTGTTGACTCAGCCCTCCGTGTAATGTTTTTACACCTCCCAGGATAAGCTACCTGCGGAGACTTGATCCCGGGCTTACACTCCGGATAATCAGAAACTGTTGCGCACCGTTCGCACCAGAATCCCTCCTCGAGACAAACTCTGTCAATCCGTTCTGCTCTGTGCACCACACCACACACAGAGAGCTTTTTGTACCAAGAGCTACTAGTAGTAGTCACACCACTTTTTACAGATTGAAGAATCACAGAGCAAGACAACTAGGCTGTGTAGTGTCTCCTCTAAGGATGACCACTCTGTTATTTTTTGACACCTCCTCGGGCCGTTTTATCGGGTCGAGGTGTCATCTGAAGACGCTATGATCAGTCTATAACAAGCCAGTGCAACAATGCTACAGCGCCAGTTTGGGGCTTTTGATGACAGCCCACCGCCGCCAAGCGTCCTCCTAATGAGCTGAGGACTGATCTCCTGGGGGGCCTGGAGGTGGCTGCACAGCTTTTGTTTTGGTTACTTTGGTTTTAATTAGTCTGCATGGGAGGACCTTTTGAGCCCCCGGAGGGGCATCCGCTAGTAGCCCTGGCGCAATTTGTTTTGTTCCCTGGACCTGCTGGCTTGATCCGTGCACTGCACGCACAGGTTTTTAAAAAAAAATGTTTACAGGTTCCAACTTAGCAGAACATCCGCATGAAGTCTTTGTCCCTAACTGTTTTTTTGTTTTTGTTTTGTTATTCCTCCGAAATAGTGATTAGGCTGCAAAAAAGCTTCTCTTCAACCAAAAACACATGCAAATTGATTTGGATTGTTTGCCCAGCACACAGGATCATCAAGTGGTACATAGTGATCTCAGGGTAGTAGTTATGTAAAAACAAAAGTCATAAGCGGCTTTGTCACTTTAATTGCCAACCATTAGATTGAAATTTGACTGTGGAACGGATTAAGACATTTCTGTCTCTCAGGTTAGCAGCATTTTTTTATTTTTTCATTTTTTGTGCTTCACTGGTCCTTTGCTCACTAAATGACAGGCACAAATGTACTGCACATACAGCACTTGGATGAGGCTGCCAGTGCATGTTCAGCAGAAAAGTACACCATCGATCCTAAACTTTTTGAGTAGTTAAATATTAATCTTAAACCCCGGCTCCATGGAACAGAACTTTCTGTACAGTTTCACTGCACACTGATGTTTCCTTTGTTATTCTGGTCAGACAGTACGTTTCGGATCTGGTGGTAGCCCAAGGCTTTACCGCTGGAGGAAGCCTTGTGTTGACGGAGGGGTTTCTGAGAAAGCATGTGTGCGGTCTGGTGCATAAATAAAGGCAACCGGTCCAGTGTACACACAAACGCATGAGGCCTCCGTGCAATGCCTGGCCGATTTAGGAAACCACGCTAGGTTAAGGCAGTGGTTCCCAAACTTTTTCAGCTCTGACCCCCTTTTGGATTTTCGCAACCCACCCACCACAGTCTTAGCCTAGCAATGGATTTCTAGCAATATTAGCCTTGGCATTTTTTTAACCATTAATATAGCTAGATTTTCCACTCCATTTCCATAAAAAGTTTGTCCGCTAATATTGATTGCTAGAAATCCACAGAACAGCAAATGTACATGTATTAGCTGTTAGCTGTTTACCTGTTTACCTGTGAATTTCCCGTTTTTATGCAATATCCCTTTTGTCCGCAACCCCTCTTCAGTACCTCCGCGACCCCCCGTTTGGGAACCGCGCTAGGTTAAGACCAGCAGCTTATCTAAGCATGCACACAAGCCAGCTGGGTGAGCCAAAATTATAAGGTGTGTGTGGTTGGAGCTAGGGGCTCTTGGCATAGCATAGCCCCACCATCCCAACTCTCCAGAGATGCCTACAGGGAGGTGTGTGTGTGTGTGTGTGTGTGTGTGTGTGTGTGTGTGTGTGTGTGTGTGTGTGTGTGTGTGTGTGTGTGTGTGTGTGTGTGTGTGTGTGTGTGTGTGTGTGTGTGTGTGTGTGTGTGTGTTCAGGCGGGGACAGAGGCCCTCTGTGTTTCTGTGAAATTTCCAGCCAAGGGCTTATATAACCTTGACCTTCATATTAAAGCACTAACAGCATATGTTAAGCCCTAACCAGTTTTGCATGGGACCTAACAAGAACGTGTGTGTGTGTGTGTGTGTGTGTGTGTGTGTGTGTGTGTGTGTGTGTGTGTGTGTGTGTGTGTGTGTGTGTGTGTGTGTGTGTGTGTGTGTGTGTGTGTGTGTGTGTTTGTTTGTGTGTTTTCGTGTGTGTGTGTGTGTGTTACTGGCCACACGGCTGTCTTGAGTTTAGCACAGACCGTGAAACCATAGCAATAGCAACCAAATAGTGAGTTTGTCTTGAGCGCCTGCCAGGTGCTGCAGAGCGACACGTCACGTTATATCATGTGTTTGGGCCATTCACCCCCAGCTGCATTAACTTTGATCATTCCTTCCTCCCTATTAATCTGCCCAATCTCTGACTGAGATCGAAATGGGGGGAGAAAGAAAGAATGAAAGAAAAAGTAAACCAGAAAGGCAGTAGTGGTGCTGTGGTGCGGTGTGTGCTATCGTAATCGGTCCCCCTTGCACAGAAAACGGGTTTGAATTATTCCCATCTGTCCAAAAGGGGAGAAAGGCATCAGCTGAGCTGACCTGCCCGACTCCAGATTGTCAAGGAGCTTGGGGTGTTTTGGCTGAGGGGAAGTTGGGAAGTGGAAGGAGAGAGAGCACATCTTGTACTATTTGGAATGGAAAGAGAACTCTCTCTCTCTCTCTCTCTCTCTCTCTCACTCACTCTCTCTCTCTCTCTCTCTCTCCCTCCCTTTCTCTTTTTATTTCACTCTCTTTCTTTCTTTCTTTCTCTCTCTGCACTTCACTCTGCACTCACATTTTGTCTTTTTTCCCCGGCCCATCTGGCCCGCTGCCCTATGTTTTATGTTATTCCCCCTATGGATTAAATCGAGCCTTTTATAAATAGCACAGTGAGGGAATAAAGAAGCAAAGATGTGTATTATATATGTTTTAAGGCCATACAGCTGTGCTTTCAGATCTAGTCATTTACCATATCCCTCCCTTCAAGTCATTTATAACCCTCTTCTGAGCTTAACTTAATGCGTGAGTGTGAATATATACAAGTATGTTTACAAACATGAAGTAAATTGAAGCGCATTTCTGCCGAACATATTGAGGCCAAGTACAATTTTCTAGAACTTTCTGCAATTCCATTTCTACATTAGATCCCTTCTTTTGCCTCCAGTGGAACCAATGGGTGGGTCAGCCTGACATTCACTGTATTGAGGCCCAAAGCTGGGATGCCGCCATGCCGTGTGTGTGTGTGTGTGTGTGTGTGTGTGTGTGTGTGTGTGTGTGTGTGTGTGTGTGTGTGTGTGTGTGTGTGTGTGTGTGTGTGTGTGTGTGTGTGTGTGTGTGTGTGTGTGTGTGTGTGTGTAATATGTATCTATAGACTCATTCTGCAGCCATATGTCGCTGCTGAGGTATTCCTCATCCTCGCCCCTTACACACTGGAAATAACTCCCACATTCATACAGTACATCCACCATCCATCCATCCCTCCCTCCCTCTTTAACCCCTTCAGTCAGCCCATTTTAACACCCGCTGTAATTACTCTTGGCAGATGACATTTTCATTCCACCAACTTCTTTTTTCAGCCTTGACAAGCCCTTCCCCCTCTAAAAAAAAAAAAAATAGTGGAAAATTTGCCATCATGGCACGGTCTGTTTCTGGTCCCTGTGCGTGAGTGGTGTGAGTGTGTGTCTGTGTGCTTCACTGCATGCTGCTGTCTTTGCTGCATGGGAGTGGGGAGTGGTCCCTTGTGTGATGGCTGTGGTGGGGGTGATGGCGACAGCAGTGGTGGGGGTGGAGTGGGCTGGGGTAGGGCTAGGGCCATGTGGGGGCGTTACAGCAGCAGGAAGAGGCTTACAGTGCAGAACATACAGCCTGAAGGGGCCCATAGGCCACAGCCAGCCACAGCTTGTTGTAACAGGAGGAGTAACGCTTGGTGGACTGGAGGCAGGCCGGCCCCCTTGTCAGCCTGACTTAAGCCAAATGACTGCTGACACTACCGGTGCGTCACATCGCATCCCCCGACAGCAGCTAGTAGCAGCTAGTAGCGATCAGGCCGGCTAGCGAGCGCTAGCTAGAGCGCGCGAGGGAGCAGGAGAGGAGAGCTCACGCGGAGTGTAGCGGCCAAGCGGGTTAATACCACTCAGAGGGATCACCACGGCGATCTGTCACTAAGCAGCCGGGGCTTCTAGCGTTGCCATGGTCACCCTTATGCAAAAGAGGGCCAGAGAGAGATAGAGATAGATGGAGATGCATGGAGGGAGGGAGGGAGGGAGGGAGGGAGGTGGGGGAAGCGAGTGAGCGGGGGCAGAGAAACGAGGGCAAGCCAGAGAGTGCGGCTGGGTTTGCAGGCCGAGCTGGCTGTGACCTGATAACCCTTTACATGAGCTGCCCGCCTCGCCTCGCCTCGCCTCGCCTCGCCTCGCCACAGGGTCTGGCAGGCAAGACAGGCTGCATAGGGCTAAGGCTCTGGACCGCACGTCGCGCAGACTATGCCACACGACACAAGACACACACGTACACTACACACACGCACACACACACACACACACACACACACACACACACACACACACACACACACACACACACACACACACACACACACACACACACTACACACACTATACAAACACACACTACACACACACACCCACATATGAACACACAAACACATATGCTCCGCATACACACTACACACACACACACTATACACACACACACACACACACACACACACACACACACACACACACACACACACACACACACACACACACACACACACACACACACACACATGCACAGATAGCCTGTGGCCCTGTGTTGCCTCTGCCTTGTCCCCTCCCACCCCCCTGGATGTGTTTAAGTGGGATGTCAGGTCCATCTGGCCCCTGTCTGTGTGTGTGCCCTGCTGGACATCTAGTGCCAGCCATAAAGCCGTCAGGCTGGCCGGCCGTCTGCCTGTTTGCTTTTCCACCACCCCCCTTGTCATGACGGGTCATATAACTTAACTAGTCACATCACACTCTGGCGAAATGGAAAGATACGCCTACTAGGGCTGTAACGATATTGTATCGAACCGAAAAATCGTTATACGCAGAGTCAAGATACTGTATCACGGTGTAAGAACTAAGAAGGCAGTATTGTGAATGATACGCCCTTTCAAAGTTCTGTTATCCTTCAGTCCAGGGAACAACCACGTGATATGTGGTGACAGGGCTTCCAAGCCTCAAATCATCATCATTATTATTTTTAATCTAGTTTAAATCTAGTTATTGATATCTTTTTTGTAATGTTGGCAAATGTGGAAAAAAGGTAATTCATTAATTTTAAAAGAAACATTTTAAAAATCGTTGGGTGTATCGAACCGTAGGTCAAAGATCACGATGCCAACCGAATCATGAGTTTAGTGTATCGTTACAGCCCTGAAAGATACCATGTGCTCCATGTGACCCTACTGTACTTACCACAATGAAAACATCCTGCATTTCTAGAATATACACACTCATACATACACTGTTCTGATGACGACAGGATTTTTTGTGTGTGTGTTTTGTGTGTGTGTGCTGGTCGGAAATGCCCCCAGTGCCGCCACCACCAGCAGCAGCTAGCACCAGCACAGGAGCGTTTTCTGTTGTTGTTGTTTTTGGATTGTTTGAAAGGCCAATGCTTGATGCCGCCACTCACTCACTGTTTTGTTGTTGTGTCTGTCTGTCTACCCCTCCCCACCCCTCTCCCACCTCTCTCTACCTCTCTCTTCATCCCTCTCTACCCCCACTACCCCTCTCCATCACTCTCCACCTCTCTCTACACCTCTCGCCACCCCTCTCTACCCCTCTCCATCCCTCTCCATCCCTCTCCATCTCTCTCTACCCCTCTCTCCACCCCTCTCTACCCCTCTCTCCATCCCTCTCCATCCCTCTCTCCATCCCTCTCCATCCCTCTGTCTACTCTGCAGGGCTCCGGAGATCATTCTGGGGCTGCCGTTTTGTGAAGCCATAGACATGTGGTCGCTGGGCTGTGTGATCGCCGAGCTCTTCCTGGGCTGGCCCCTCTACCCCGGGGCACTGGAGTATGATCAGGTATGGCACAGTCAACACACACACAGACACACACACACACACACACAGACACACACACACGCACACACGCTCTCACGCACACCCACACACACACTCACACAGGGCCTTGGAGTATGATTAGGTATGGTACATGCACGAACACACACACACTCACACAATAACATTCACATACACACAAATACACATACTTTATTGTCCGTCAGACGTTACGGTCATAACCTTCATCAGTGTCGGGCATACACACACACACACACACACACACACACACACACACACACACACACACACACACACACACACACACACACACACACACACACACACACACACACACACACACACACACACACACACACACACATGCACGGACACACTCAGCATTTGTCATGGAGAGCTTTCGGCACAAAAGCTGTGTCAGTCAGTGTTGATCAGCTCACTTTTCCCATGGTGGTATGACGTCAGCCGGGCGGCTAATCACACGCTGTACATGTCCTGCACCTTGAGCTTGGCTCACGTCTACAGCAGCAGCTGGCCAACCCGGCCCTGCCCTGCCCTGCCCTGCCCTCCTCAGAAGCCCTGATCAAGCCACCACCACCACCGGTTGAAGGTGAAGACTATGCACATCCAAGGAAAAGGTGGAGGACAAAAGCTGAGTGTAGTTTTCGAAGTGAGGAGTCTACACACTTAAGATCCTTTCTGTTGTTTTTTTTTTTTTAATTATTCCATTGCTGGATTACGTTTTGACTCCAACAGTTTTCATCAGATATGCCATGACATTATTAAAAAAGAAAACTGCAGACTCCTCACTCCAAAAACCAAGCCACCGCCACCACCACCAGCAGCTCTCAGGAGCACAGGAGTGTGTTATTAGCATGGCAAGGACAACGCAAGACACACTGTCCTCCACACTAATAGCAAAGGCACCTGGTGTCTGGAGTAGTTTAGATGCAAGTCCACACACACTGGCACACATACACACACAGACACAGACACAGACACAGACACACACACACACACACACACACACACACACACACACACACACACACACACACACACACACACACACACACACACACACACACACACACACACACACACACACACACACACACACACACACACACAGGTCCTCACACACACTTTTGAAACAACATCACACACACTTTTGAAACACTACCTCATTCTCTCTCTCTCTCTCTCTCTCTCTCTCTCTCTCTCTCTCTCTCTCCTTCTTCCTAGTCTCAGCGTCTCGTCTCCAAATGCAGCTAACTGTTTTCAGTCATTTCACATCACCTCATGCTGATGTCACCTCGTGGTTAAAGCGCGAGTCAGAGCGTGTGCTTGCTGGAATGTGCTGTGAGGCCAAACAAACCCAGAATCAACTGGCATGATCTCCACGCCCGCCCGCCTGACCCGCCCCTCGCTCACGCTGTCTCTGTCTCACCTCTATCTGCTCTCTCTCTATCACGCTCACACTATCTCTATCTCTCTGTTTCTCTCTATATCTCTGTTTCTCTCTCTCTGTTTCTCTCTATTTCTCTCTCTCGCTATCTCTCTGTTTCTCTCTCTCTCTCTCTCTCTCTCTCTCTCTCTCTCTCTCTCTCTCTCTCTCTCTCTCTCTCTCTCGCTAGCTCACTCAGTTTTCACTATCTCTCTGTGTGTTTCTCTCTCACTCACACCTGGTTTCTTTTCTTATACTTCTGCTTTTTTTTAACTTTCTTTACCCGTTTCTGAATCCGTTTCATTCCCCTCTCATCTCATTTTCTCTCTGTCTTTTTCGCTCATACTGTCTTACTCTGAAGTGTGGGTCTGTTACAAGACAGATTTGTTGAATACAGCACGTGAATACAACTGTACAAATGTACTGTATATATGGATGTATATATCCACCACTTGCACCGCCCGCCCCCCTGCTTAAAGATGATCAGGGGATTCTCCCTTCCCGATACTCCTGTTGGCAAAGAGAGAGGGGAGGACTGGAGGGGTTGGTAGGAAGGGGCCGAGAGAGATTTGGAGAGAGAGAGAGAGAGAGAGAGAGAGAGAGAAGAGGGGGGTGTTGAGGAGAGACTGGCGGGGTGGGTAGGAAGAGGAGAGGAGAGGGGGAGACAGGAAGAGAGAGAGAGAGAGAGAGAGAGAGAGAGAGAGAGAGAGAGAGAGGACTGGAGGGGTGGGTAGGAAGGGGCAGGGAGAGACACAGAGAGAGAGAGAGAGAGAGAGAGAGAGAGAGAGAGAGAGAGAGGACTGGAGGGGTGGGTAGGAAGGGGCAGGGAGAGACACAGAGAGAGAGAGAGGACAGGGGAGATGGGTGTTGAGGAGAGACCCAACGGGCTGCAACAGGCCAGGCCTGGATTAGAACACTGTTTCTAGGGGAGACCACACCGTCTGCGGCAGATCTGACTGGGGGTTCGCTCACCAGAGATGGGGTTTGGGGGGCGGGGGTGTAGTGGGAATGGGAGTAACAGGAGGATGGGCCTGTGGGCAGGAGCAGGGAGGTACACTGCCCTACAAAGGCTAAGTGCTGTAACTACATATTATATCAACATTGAGGTTAGACTGAAAATGGTCTTCTTTACAGCTTCTTGATCTTGTGACAAAGCCTCATGGTCCAAATGTCCCCGCTGAAAAAGTTTGGAAACCACTGACCTAACACAGCACCCCACCTGGCCCCCTCCCCTTACTGCACCGCCCAGCCAGTGTTTCCCATATCCAGTTGGCCTGCAGGGCCTTTCAGGAATTTGAGGAAATATCATAGGAATGTATGTGCGGCTTCTTTCTCTCTCTCTCTCTCTCTCTCTCTCTCTCTCTCTCTCTCTCTATGCCTCCCTCCCCATCCCTCCCCCCCTCCCCCTCTATTCATCCCCCTCTATTCCTCCCTCCTTCTCTATTCCTCCCTCTCAATCCCTCCTTCCTGCCATCTCTCATGGTTAGGCCCCGTCCTCCTCCTGCACCACACCACACCACACTACACCGCACTGCATTATCCAGCCTCCCACTGTATGCAGTGTGTTCTGCTGCCGACGCCACAGTGTGGTGCTTTTACTGCCCGGCATCATTTTTCATGCACTGCCCCCCACCCTCCGACACCACTGCAGCTCTGTCGCCCTCCCCTCGGCTCTCCCCTGCTACTTACACACACACACACACACACACACACACACACACACACACACACACACACACACACACACACACACACACACACACACGCAGCAAGCACACACACTGTGTACCCCCACTCCCTGGTTCAGAGGGGAGGGTATAACCGAACACCTCGGAAGGCCGGCTTTGACGACCTGACGGGCGACTCACTAAAAATAAGGAGTGTGTTTTCGCACGGCCAGATCAGCATGTCCTGACAGCACAGCACAGTGGAGGGGAGGTTCCGAGGGGAGTCTCCACACACACACACACACACACACACACACACACACACACACACACACACACACACACACACACACACACACACACACACACACACACACACACACACACACACACACACACACACACACACACACACACACACACCGAGTGCATGGTTCTGCCTCTCCCATGCCTTCTTTTCTCCCCCTCAAACACATCGAAACAGTCACCTGCACTCACTCTTTCACACACTCTCACGCTGACTCTTTCATGTAGACTCTCACCCTTTCTTTCTCTTACACACATACATACCAGAGATTGACGTTTACTTTTTTTTTTGCTCACTGGCCACTGTAGCTAGTTGTTTTGTTTTCCAGTCATTAGACATTTTGCCTTTTTTCTAGACACAATTTTGTTGTCAGTTTTTTTTTCTTCAAAATATCATCACATTAAAATACAAACAATTAATGCTTTTGAAATTGTTAATAGCCACAGCTGAGTTTTATCAGCATGTCATGCCCTGATACACACACACAGACACATACTAACAATCATACACACTTGAACTCTTACAAACACTACTACACACACTTGTTCTCACATACACACCTGACCTGTAGTCATAGCCTTTGGTTATAAAGCGTCTGCCAAATGCAATGTAATGTAATGTAATGTAATTAGGGATGCACGATGTATCGGCCAGATGTATCGGTATTGGCCGATATTTGACATTTCTCAACACATCGGACATCGGTCCGATGGGTAAAACTGGGCCGATGTTAACGCCGATGTTTTTTTTAATATGTTACGGTTCTAAAAGATTGGACTTGACGGTGACTTTCAATGTTTGTCTTCTAATTTGTCTCTATTTTTTATCAAATTTTATCACAGATAAAAAGTGTTTTTGGAAATAAGAGGACATTCAAAAATATAATA
This sequence comes from Engraulis encrasicolus, assembly GCF_034702125.1. Taxonomy (NCBI): domain Eukaryota; kingdom Metazoa; phylum Chordata; class Actinopteri; order Clupeiformes; family Engraulidae; genus Engraulis; species Engraulis encrasicolus. The sequence continues at coordinate 35,036,743 of NC_085878.1, forward strand.
TTATTGTTTGCATCATTGTCATCTCTTTAAAAGTAAAAAAACAGAAAAACATCGGTATCGGTTAATATCGGTTATCGGCCAAAATCGCAATATCAATATCGGATATCGGTATCGGCTGAAATTTTTGACATCGTGCATCCCTAAATGCAATGTAATGTAGTCAAACACTGCATCTCTCCATACTCCATCTCTACTTTAACGTACAGATCCACACAGGCTTTGATCGTTAGAGTTAAACCTGTGAAGTGACCAGGGGTTTTCCTTTTCTTTTTTTTTCATGTTGAGGGAGCTACGATGATGAACAAATTATGCAAATCAGATGCTCGGTAGCGTGAAGCGCAGCTAATATTCAGTTAGCTGCGTAAGCCAGATGGCTGGGAGCTGCTAGAGAGAGAGCAAGAGCGAGAGCTAGGGCCCCAGTCGAACCTTATTAGCCCGCAGTTAGCAGAAATTAAAACATATTTCATGGCCCCCACGAGTGGCGGGGGCGTAGAGGAGAGACGAGAGCGGAGAGAGAGAGAGAGAGAGAGAGAGAGAGAGAGAGAGAGAGAGAGGGGACAGGGGGTCTGATATTAGTAAACAGATTCATGGGCTCGTCATCCTATCCTGCTGCTGGGGGGGGCGCTCGGGTTGGAGGGGCTAAGGGGCCCTGACCTATGGAAAGCTCCCCTGTACCGCGGTGTGGGATGTCAGGCTGGCCTTGCTGGGCCCCTCGCAGGGGTAAGTGTTGGGGTGGGTGGGTGGTGAGGGTGGCCAAGGGTGGATGGCCCTTGCAGGGCTAGGTGTTGGGGTGGGTGGTGAGGGTGGCCAAGGGTGGGTGAGTAGCACTGGGGCATGGGGAGGAGCTGTGCTACAGTACGCCATGGGGTGGGTCTATGAAGGTAGACTGGTGGGGTTTAGGGCTGAGGGAGAGGTGGTGGTGGTGGTGGTGTTGGTGTTGGGGAGAGTTGTGGTGGTGGTGGTGGGGACAGTTCCACCTTGCACAGCAGAATATATTAATAACTACCCCAGCTCTTCCAACACGCACACACACACACACACACACACACACACACACACACACACACACACACACACACACACACACACACGACACACGACACACGACACACACACATACACACACCGTGTCTGCTCAGTCAGAAGGGCTGTCACATCACTGGCATGTCTAACCTATCTACAACATGTACGACAACCAACACACTTCAGCTGCACTTGTACCCAATCATCCATACCATTTCTCAACTGAACTGCCCTATAGATGGGTTCCACATTTTTGTTTTCCCCTGGCTGCGCGGCCCTGGCTGCGCGGCCCTGGCTGCGCACAACTCATCCTCTGATTGTTGGAAACCGCTGTCGGTCAAAAAATGAGCTCACATGGTTGGCTGCTGGTGTCTTGCCCCTCCTCACAATATCGTATTTATAAACAAAAAAACATGTAAGTTATAGGACTCTGTGCACATGGGGAGGTGACTGCAGAGGTGGAGGAGGAGGAGTGAGCACATATTCATGTGTGTGTGGTTATGTTCATGTGTTGTTAATGTGTTGGGGAAATGTTTTGGAATATTCATGGACTTGTGTGATGGGTTCACGGTTGTGTTTTTGTGCCTGGGGGTGCAGAAGGAAGTGTGTGTGTGTTTGTACGCGTTTTTGTGTGTGTGTTTGTGTTTGTGCATGCATGTGTGTGCATGCATTTGTGTGTGTCTGTGTCTGTGTGTGTTGTAGAGATGAGCATGTTTCTGTGTGTGTTTCTGTGATGTGTTGTGTGGGTGGACAGCGGCCCGCCGGCCGGCTGGCTTGGCTGGCTTGGCTGGCTTGGTGTTCTCAGAGGAGGCGTTTGTTTTCCTCTGCTCGTCGTGCTGCGTGGACCCTGAGCACCACCAGAGAGCTGGGCTGAGGCTACTAGCAGCACAGGCCTAGACTTGCAGACCACATCGTTACCTTTACCACCACCTCAGTGGAGGAATAGCCGGGCACACACACAAACACACAGGCGCACACACAGACGCGCACACACACGCAGTCGCACACACAAACACGTGCACACGTGCGCGTGCGCACAGGCACGCACACATACACATACACACAAACACGCACACAGGCACACCCACACTCACACACGGACACACACACATACACACAACAGGCGCGCACACTCTCACCCTCAAGCACAGGTCGTCAGTCAAGATCTGAAACTACCCCAACATTACTCACACTTACATTCACATTTTCTCTCCCCTTTTTCTTGACACACACACACACACACACACACACACACACACACACACACACACACACACACACACACACACACATACACACACCCCACACTACAACACACACTCGTAAGGTTACACAAGTTGGCAAAAGACATTGGAGTCAATGCAGCGTAACAAAGAGGGCCACGAGGAGACTGGAGGAGGGGAGAGGAGAGAAGAGAAGGGAGAGGAGAGGAGCCAGAGGTAGCTAGACAGGCGAGAAGAGAGGAGAGAGGAAAAGGGAGGAGAGGAGAGGAGAGAAGAGGTGCGTCTACTGCTGCTGCTTGGCCTCGTAGCTCTCGACCCCCTACCCTCGTGATGGACCGCTGACCTTTCTCAAG
>NC_085878.1:35044341-35054341 GCF_034702125.1 Engraulis encrasicolus
TTTATTTAATCAGCTAATCTGTATGACTTCATTGGAAGGAGTAATACACATTTTAGCCAACAGCAATTAACCTTCAATAGTGTCCTCCTTATATCTTGGAGTGTGAGAAGTTATAATTAAAAACTGGACGTAGGCTGTTGGGTTCACTTAGTTCGCACCCTCAGAAAGGTTATACAAGAAAGTGCAGTGTTGAAGCGGTACCACAATTTCTGCATTCTCTCCTGTACTTCCAGGCTTTGGCTGAGTCTAGCTGCACAAATTATTTCTCCAAGCTAGCATATAGTTGAATCAAATGGGACTGGCTAGTAGCTAGCATATAGTTGAATCAAATGGGACCGGCTAGTAGCTAGCTTATAGTTGAATCAAATGGGACTAGCTAGTAGCTAGCGGGTCCATGCCATTTGATCTTGGCCTAATAGCTAGCTTGGAACTATACATAATATCACCAGACTGAGATAACGGCTGGAGGAACAGGGGAGAAGTAAAACTCAATTATTTAAGTCAAGGGAAGATGAACAATTATTTAATTTTCAGAAATCGCTTTAAAGTAACAACTCTACCTGCAAATTGGCCTTGGACTGTTGTCAGAACTAGGTGCAGCTCAAACCACTACATGTGTCTTTACCTGTTTCTGCACTCTTTTTTCCTTACAGGTGAATTTAGTGATGAATTTGGAAGGGAGTGACTTGTTGGCAGAGAAAGTGGACCGTGGAGAGTTTGTGAGCTTGCTGAAGAAGATGTTGTTGATTGACGCGGAGAAGAGAATGGCCCCGGTGGAAGTGCTCAATCACCCCTTTGTAACAATGCAGCATTTGTTGGATTTCCCCCACAGCAACCAGTGAGTGAATAGTACGCACGCACACACACACACACACACACACACACACACACACACACACACACACACACACACACACACACACACCCATTCACACGCACTGCCACAGACATTCCGACGCCCCTTAAGACAGTGAAACACCTGAAAGAGGGAGATGCATCCCCCAACACAGACACCTGAACACCATTCATCTTCCTGTTGACGCACAAGCGAGCTGTGAAGTTCAAAGCTAGTCACACCTGAGAGAGAGAGAGAGAGAGAGAGAGAGAGAGAGAGAGAGAGAGAGAGAGAGAGAGAGAGAGAGAGAGGCAGGGTGAGAGAGAGAGAGAGAGAGAGAGAGAGAGAGAGAGAGAGAGAGAGAGAGAGAGAGAGAGACGCCTTGCCTTCCTGTGCGTCAGCAAGCCTCTCCATGTGATCTCTCCGCTTGTGTTATATTAGATAAAGTTATGCAAATGCACACATCTCCCTTCACGCTGTTTCTCATTGACGGCATTAGTAGGTTGCGTTGCCTCCTGAAGACCCTCATGGGCTGAATCAGCTGTGCTCTAAATCTAATTGGCCGAGCTGTTTAGGGGGAGGGGTCAGGGCAGGGCAGAGGTGTTGTACAATACCTCAGTAACCTTCATTTAACCCATTCAAGCCTGATGCTAAATATATGCTGCATTGACCTAGGCACCTGGAGCGACAATAGACGCTGCGTTCAGGCCCTTGAGATTAGTTTTTTTTTTAATTATTTAAAAAAAAAAACACACAAACACATCCTAATGCAAGATGAGGGTCCTAGCTGTTAAATGCAACTTATTTCATGTTTTTATGTGCTTCGACGTCTGAGATATTTAGGTTTTTATAGGCTCAGGGCACGGGCACCTTTTTCCAGTTTTTCTCAGGTGCCTTGGGCTTAAATGGGTTAAAGATTGCATCAGGAAACCAAGTATTATGCGATATATTATGTGATGCAACGCTGCCCGTGCTTGAAATAGTAGGGCCTTGAATTAGGGCTACAAAGTACATTTGTACATGGCTCATGTAATTAATGTTTCAATGAACAACAGTGCCATGGTATACACATTAAAATCACTGCATTGCAACAAATGTCATCTTTTGTAAGCCATGCCTTAGCACACCACATATCAAAATATTGTGTTGAATCAGTTGAAACCCTACTGCTGTTAATGTCCTTCCCAAAAGCTAAAGCTACGCCGTGTCTGAGGTCCATGAGGTGTGATGATGAATACACAAATACTTACATTTTGCTGTTTTATCTACAAGTCATTACATTATCATAATATTCTGCCGTGTTATCGCATACTGCACATTTTTGTAATATCCTGCAGGCCTATCTTTTATCCCAGTGTGGCATGGTGGATATAACCTCCCTTTCTGATTTACATTCTCTATGTCTCTCTCTAATTCCCATCCCACCCTTTCCCTGTCTGTCCTCTGCCCCATATCTCTCTTCTGTCCCCTGTCCCCTGTCCTCACTCCTCTGTCCTCACTCGGCCCCCTGTCTCCTGTCCTCTCTCCTCTCTCCGCTGTCTGTCTCCCCTATTCCCCTGTCCGCTGTCTCTCTCCCCGTGCCCTGTGACTCTCCCTTGTTCCCCTCTCCCATGTCTCTTTCCCCTGATCCATGTCCTCTGTCTGTTCCATATCTCTCTCTTGTCCCTCTCCCTTGTCTCCTGTCTGCTGTCTTTCTTTCTGTGCCCCTGTTCCTGTCCGCTTCCCCTCCGCCTTATCTCTCTTCTCTGTCCCCCTCCTCTGTCTGCTGTCCCTATCCCCTGTCCCCTGCCCCCTCCCTCTCGACGCCCCATTCCCCTGTCCCCTGTATCAATCTCCCTTGTCTCTTCTGTCCCCTGACCCATATCCCCTGTCTGTCCCCCGTCTCTTCTGTCTCTCTCTCTCTCTCCACAGTGTGAAGTCCTGTTTCCACATCATGGACGTGTGCCTGTCTCGCCCGGGTGCCCACGACACGGTAGCCAACCGCAATAAGGCCGCCGCCGCCGCCTTCCTCCGGCCCGTCACCACCACGGCAGGGCCCACCCTCACCGTGCCGTTCAGCCAAATGGCCGGCGTTCACACACAAGTAAATGTCAAACTCCACAACGCACCATTGCTTTTCATTAGCTTTCCTTTTTTCTTTTCTTTTTTTTTGCATAGCAGCGTCAGCTGAAACGTAGACACCTTTTCCAGTAGATTAGCAGTCGACGCTTGACGCCTCCGGGTGGGGGACAAGGTACCAGTTTTTTCCCCCGTTTGCTTTTTATATTCTTTTATGGCGAGGCTTTTATGGCAGATTCTGATAGCCTCACCATCAGCCGCCTGCCTTGTATCGCCTCACCCACTCGTCATTACGGCCAGTGAAATGACAGACCTGAATCATCTGAGGGGGAGTGGGGAGTGAAGGTGGAGATGATGGTGATGGTCTAGATGTGATGGCGAGTGTGTGCGTGTGCGTGTGCGTGCGCACGCGTGTGTATGCATGTGTGTGTGAGTGAATGTTAGCATTCGCTGATGTTTGAGGTCAGATCTCTCATCAAACATCTGACACAACAGAGACATCACACGTACGAATTCCGAAGCCAGGCGGCAAATATCTCTCCACTGCGTCTGTCCCTAGGAGGTGTGGAGCATGACAATGTTCTCCTATAAAGGACACACATGGGACCACAAGTCCTCGTTTTTACCTGTTTTTTTAAACCATCTTCAACTTAATAATGTCAGTTTTGAAATAAACATAAGCACGTACAAATACACAGAAGAGTTGCATTATGCATTGGCTCTGCTTGTGAAAACAGTTAGCTGAGCCGCGCTCCTTAGTAACCAGATGGGTGCTAATGCCAGTCAGTCAGTCAGTTAGTCTCCCTGCACTCGCACGCGTCTGGCTCCAGTGACGCTGGCTTGTTTACCTTGCCACCATTGTTCCTGCCAGCACAGCACAGCGCGGGCTAATGTGTCACCTTATTGCATTGCCTCAACACTCTGTCTCCATGGCAGCGTGGCCCGGCTGACGTCATGGCAACGCCGAGCGTCTGCATTTATGGTTACCACGGTAGCCAAGCCTGGTTCTGGTTTGTGGTCCTGTCTCTCTGTCTCTCTTTCTCTCTCTCTCTCTTTCTGTTTCTTTCTTTTTTGTTGTTTCTGCATCACTGGTTCGGGTCAGTGTCCTGGTGGACCTTTGCAAAGGGGACTGAGACTGGCCTGGGGGGTTTAGGTAGCCTTTCTCGGCCAGAATAATCAAATAGGGGAACATGAAAAAACAGTTTTGATCACATGAGTAGCCATCCGTCCGTGCGTCAGAGGCCTCTCCATGATCGAATTCGATCGAAATCGAATTTTCATTTGTTACACAAGTAAACTTTAGATCAAGTCCAATCGTCTTTTTTGTTATTGGTCAGAGTAAAGGAGAAAACAATGGTATGCATTTCCTTGTGTGTTTTTTTTTATTGTCACATGCATAGCCCTTCATCCGTGCGTCAGAGACCTCTCCACAACGCAAATCAATTTTTCATCCGTGGAGCAAGTAAACTTTAGATTAAGTTCAATTGTCTTTTCATTACTGGAGGAAAGGAGAAAACAATCGTATTCATTTGCTCTTTTTTTATACAAAACAAGAACCCAAACAGAACCGTTGTCTGTATTGCCTGACCTTTAGTTTGTCTCTGCTGAGCAGGTTAGAGAACATCTCCTTTGAGCTGCCTTCGCCGTTATGGCCGAACTTCAGTAACCCTGATTAGGCAGATACACGGCACCCAGTGAACTTTGGAGCCCCACCACAATCATTTCAGATCTGTGTGTGTGTGTGTGTGTGTGTGTGTGTGTGTGTGTGTGTGTGTGTGTGTGTGTGTGTGTGTGTGTGTGTGTGTGTGTGTGTGTGTGTGTGTGTGTGTGTGTGTGTGTGTGTGTGTGTGTGTGTGTCTGGCTCTGCTTGTGTTTGGGGGCAGTGCTGCCTTCTCTCACAATCTCTCAGGAAGTTGTTACAATGCCACCTGCAGGTCATTTCGCAGTACTGCCGCCAGAGCTATAAGTCACAGCACTCTCCTTCTTTTTCATATGTAATTTATGTCCGCTAACGCCTCGCCTTACCACTCCTATATTGCATCCCCGCTCTAGCATTACCCCCAAGTGAAAAGCGCTGAGGAGCACTTGTGAAACAGCATGTGTTTACAGGGAAGACACATTATGTACAGGGTTACGTAGGAGCAAGCACATGTCTTGTACAGTACGTGAAGTCACACAGCAGTTATCATATGGGGCCATTTCAAACCTGTAACACAACTGTTTGTAAACACAGGCAAAGTAACTTGTAGAGAAAGCTCATACATTTTGGTGTCCCATGTTGTGTAATGCTTATATTACTGTAGACGCTGTTAGCTGTCGTTTTGCACTCCGAGAAGGGTGTTATGTAATGTTAGGATTTTTTTGTCATGGTTACAGAATCACTTCCGTGTTTGGAAAAGTACTTTTTCTGTGATCAAACCACAGCGATAGCCATTTGTATACATTGCCTGAAAGGATGAGAGTTATATAACAGTAAAAACAGCAATGGGAACAAACTCAGTACAATGTTTATTTGCAAAAAACGTTCTGTTATTTACAAGCTATAGCGTATTGAGTGTTTAAACAGCTGTAATTCATCAAGGCAGAACAGCAGCGGCGGGGGTTAAAAAAAGGGAAGAAAATGAGGGTTGTGTGAGGTTGGTGGTAGGTAGTGTCATGCAGAGAGATGAACGGCATGACTCTCTGTCATCTTTCCGCCCCCTGTCTGCTCTCCCAGTATTTAGCACCATGAGTGCAGACACACACACAAGTAAATGTCAAACTCTAGGACAAACTGTATGCAGTAGCTTTTTGCAGTGCATGTTTTAGCAATAGGAATGACCTCAATATAATTTTTATTTGTGATTTAAAAAAAAAGTTACAGTAGCTTACAAAGTGGCTTTAGCAGCTGTAAGTCCCAAGATGAACGTTGTGTGCCACACTATCGGGACTATAGAATGCACCATTCAGTTGCTTTTTGCAGTGCTTGTTTTAGCAATAGGAAAGACCTCAATATACATAGTGTTAGTTTGTGATTTTTTTATGTACAAGCTCTACTGTAGATTACACAAAGTGTCAAAACATCTCAGCCATGACCCTACCGTGGCTCTAACGGTAGAGCACTTTCCTGCTACTGTACACCGGTGATCCAGGTTCAATTCCGTCCCTGGTTCTTTGTTAATCCTTCCCCATCTCTCTCTCCCCACTCACTATACTATCACAAAAATAATAATGAAGGCCAAAAAAAACCCCATTAAAACATCGCAATCATTATATGAACAGCATGAGAGTCACACTCGTCTGTCTCTTGTCTTCCTCCCAGGCTTTAGCCCCATCGGCGCCCTCCGTAATGCACCCTGGGATACCGCTGCAGACGGGCAACGCGCAGTTTGGCTGCACCGACTCGTTCCAGCAGGCGCTCATCTTGTGTCCTCCAACCCTCCAAGGTACGGTACATTCCTGTCCTTTCCTCTCCTCTCTCCCTACATTACCCTCCTCCTCTTCTCTACAGAATGCGGCGGCGGGACTTTCACAAGCTGTTGCCTGGCACTTTTCATACCCTTGAAAGCACCCTATAATTATCAAGTAGTTACTCTCTTCTTCTACGGCGTATTCTTCTTCGTGTGCCTATGACTTTTTTTTTATTTTAAATGTGGGCCGCATAGCTATCGTTATAGCTTGTGGGGGATGAATGCCTCCACAGTTAAATTGCACAATTGGTACTATTCAAGGGCACTTTTTTAATTGCTCAATTTATGCGTCTTTGTAATGTAGGTAGTGCTTTTCCAGTAGAGCCCTGTAAGACTGTCTGGTTAGTGCTTGACGAAAATATATGTGAGACCCCACACAGAAGGAATGCTTTGCATGTGTGTTATTTTTAAACTTTCTTGCACAGTCTGCACTGAAATGCTTTTGTTTGGGTTTGTGACCGTGTCTTGTGTCTTGTGTCTTGACTTCTAGGCATCCCAACCAACCCCAGCAAACCCACGGGCTACTCGGTGCGCATGGAGAACACTGTCCCCCTTGTCACCCAGGCACCCGCCATCCAGCCCATACAGATTCGGCCGGGGGTCATCACTCAGGTGGGCATGGGGTCACGGCCCAGGAGTACCGGGCCGTAACCAGGGAAGGGCATCAGATGAGAAGTAGACTTCCGTAACCTGTTAAAACACGGTGTTACAAATTTGCTGTTATCAGAATGGCAATGAGTCATAGTGTATTACTAAAGACCCTGTGTTGCGTCATAGTAGAGTAATATAATATAATAATAATAGTAATAATATACATTGACTATTATAGCGTGCCACTGTGCATTATGGGGCTACTGCCCTTAAACCCAGTATGGCATGGCCCCTGTTATAAGTAAGCTGTTACCAGTCCGGGAATGACCAAGTCTCAGTGTATTACCCAAGGCCCTGTGCACTGGCCCTGTGCCATAGTGGTGTAGTACTATGGTAGTAACGTTTTCTCAGTGTCTATTCCAGCATTCCACTGGTGGAATGGCATGCCTTAAGGGGCTACATTGTAAACGGCTAATAGCTGACTAACTATTTTATTACATTTTTCTAAATTTACCCCACATTTTACAAATATTTTACCATTATTTAGCTTGTGGATTGTGGCTTTTGGTATGTCCATCCATCTATAAAAACAGCATTTCAAAGAGCACATGTGGGTAAAGAGGTCCTTGACAAAAATTGGCAAACAAAACAATAAAAACTGTCAAAACAAAACAGAAGATTAATAATCTTTTTATTAAGGCGCCCTCCCAAAGTGCAGTGTGACATTGCCTGCATGAATTGTTCTCCATCACATCCCAGGTTTGACTGGCTTTAGGACAAGGGAGGGAGGATGGTGGGTGGTGTTGACTGTACAGAACACAAAGTCACATAATGCCATAACGACTATGGCACACTGCCTGCCTCGTCTGTCCTGTGCCAGCTTGTAGGAAAGTGTCCCTTTAGTGTTGTCACCATGCCCTTGCAGTGGTGTAGGAGTTTACAGTTTACAGTGTTTTGCCACTTTCTGCTTAACGACCCGCTGCTGTAAGCAAACTCTCTGGCAGAATGATCCGCTCCTAAAATTCACTCGTCTAAGGACCCTTATCTTATTTTTAACAGCCCTGAACTTTACTTAACTTTTCTGCTGCTATCATTGTTGTGTTTTTCTTTTTTTTCTTATTTTACATTTTTTTTTTACCGTGTATCCTTTTATTTGTCCTTGTTTAGTTTTAAACAGGACATTACAGGACACGTTAAGTAGAAAGTCTTTGAATCCCTAACAGAAGCTAAGATGCTATGTACTTATGCTGTACATCCATATTGCCCTATCCATAGCTCTGTAATGCCTGACGTACGTACCACCAGTGGAACGTTGTAATTGTTACTGAAAAAACGACCATAGTACTTCACCACTATGACAGTGCGCAGGGCCTTCGGTAATACATTACGGCTTGGTCATTGTCCTTCTGGTAGCAGCTTATTTACAACAGGGGCCATGTCATACTGGGATAATTTATGTATAGTGCAGGAGCATGATACTACATGTTGTTACTTACTTTTATTTAAGTGGTTAATCTGACAGGGTATTAAGTACAGTGTATTGGTTACAATCCCTGTAGTAATGTGGGGTCAGGTGCCTTTCTCAAGGGGACCACAGTGATAGGGGGGCGACCTCAGGGATGTGTTAGTTGGTGGAGGGGTGGGATTCGAGCCTGCAATCCTCTGATCTAAAGCCAATGTCCTTAACCATTAGGCCACAGCTTACCATGTGTTCCCCCCTCTCTCCTTCCTCTTCCTCCTCTCTCTCTCTCTCTCTCTCTCTCTCTCTCTCTCTCTCTCTCTCTCTCTCTCTCTCTCTCTCTCTCTCTCTCTCTCTCTCTCTCTCTCTCTCTCTCTCTCTCTCTCTCTCTAATGCGTGTTGCAGGCTTGGTCCAATCGTGCCCAGCAGATCCTGGTGCCGGCCTGGCAGCAGGTGACTCCGGTCGCCCCACCACCCACCACGCTAGCCTCGGACACTGTGGCGGGTCCACAGAGACTGGCAGACTGGTAAGGGAATGGGCACAAACCACAACACACTCACACCCACAACACTGTAAAACATTAAAGACACGTAAATGTAAAAAAAGTAATTTCAAGAAATTGCTCATTTGTAGTTTAGTCCCAGTAGAATATGAGAATACATAGGATTTTTCGTCTGTGTTTGCATTGCGTAGTTTAACAGTATAGCCAAATTAAGCGTCGCAATGCAAGTCTATGGGAGTAAACAAAACATCATCAGATGCACTTATAAACTACTTTAAATGAATGTAAAATTGTGCAAAACAGCTATTTAATCCTGTCCTGTTATCTATGCTAATGCTCCCATTTACAGTACTTCCAGTGATTATGCTTGGCTATGCTAATAATTCTAATACCAATTAATCTGAGAATAAAATGATATGCACATTCTTGAATAATAGATAATGAATAATATGTGAAAATCAAATAAGGGTGGACTGTTCCTGTAAATTTGTAAATTAACTCGACTTGAGAAAGCGTGGAGTTCAGCCACGTCTGGAGTTGAGTTAACTTACAAATGTAAGGCAGCAGGACAATTTATGTTTTTATATTTAACTGGCTTGCAATGTTTTACAGTGTACCCATAGTCTAGTGTTTCATGTTTTTATCAAGTTGTTTGCCTTGTCATCTCCTTGTGCATTTGCCCACCTGCCCATAATGTGTCAAATGCCTCCTGGCCATAACACCTTTTTCGTTTTTTGTTTTTGCCCCTGTTGTCTCTGCAGGAAAGTTCGTCCCCATGGCACGCATTACAGCTCCATGCTGCCCCACCCCCAGCCCCTGCTGACCAATCAGATGAGCATGTCCGCCCACCAGCCAATCAGCATAGGCATCGCACACGTGGTGTGGCCCCAGCCCGCCGCTAACAAGCGCAACAAGCCCTGTGTCAACAGGTTGGCTCACTTTTACATTACATAACAATATATATTGCACTTCCTACTCCACTGCATGTCACACCCATGCCCGTCATGGCCACACACACGACATGCACACAAATATACACGTACATGCACAAACACTCACCTAGTCTTTTATGTCACACATAGGCACACAAACGCACAAACACTCT
>NC_085878.1:35056841-35094341 GCF_034702125.1 Engraulis encrasicolus
AGGCCTATGTGTGTGCTGCCTGCTATTGTTTATTGTCTCCTCACTCAAAAATACCAGTCGTGACCAGTTAATCCAAATAGAATACCTAACATACTTCCCGCACTATTAATGGCTAACCCTGTTTGCACCCTGCCCTGCCTACCAAGCCAAGCTCATGAATGAGTGGCAGTCTGATGATGTTGACGAGGGTTATGTCTGCAGGGCGCGCCCACACATTACTACACGCCACTGAGCTGCGAAATTAGCTTGCACAAAGTGACACATTGACACATTTGAGATTGGACTATTGTATGACGTGTACGACATGCTGAATCTCACGATCCTTGTCTTGTCTTGTCTTGTCTGCTTGTGTGTGTGCGTGTGCGTGTGTGTGCGTACGCTTGTGTTTGTGTGTGTACGCTTGTGTATGTATATGTGCGTGTGTGTGTGTGCATGTCTGTACGTATGCTTGTGTGTGTGTGTGTGTGTGTGTGTGTGTGTGTGCGTGCATGTCTGTGCGTATGCGTGTTTGTGTGTGTGTGTGTGTGTGTGTGTGTGTGTCTGTGCGTGCGTCTGTGCGTATGCTTGTGTGTGTGTGTGTGTGTGTGTGTGTGTGTGTGTGTGTGTGTGTGTGTGTGTGTGTGTGTGTGTGTGTGTGTGTTAGATGTAAGGGCAGTCCGGAGTGTGAGGCGTGCCAGAGTACCCTGAACATGGAGCGCGTGTGCTCCCTCAGCAGTCCAGACTCCACCCTGAGCTCCAGCTCCTCCGCCTCCGTGCAGTCCAGCGACTCCCCCTGCAAACGGCCCAACAGGTACAGTACACACACACACACACACACACACACACACACACACACACACACACACACACACACAGACACACACACACACACACACACACACAGACAGATATACAGTCCAGCGACTCCCCCTGCAAACGGCCCAACAGTTACAGTACACACTCACACACACACACACACACACACACGCGCGCACTCACACACGCTGATATACAGTATACAGTCCAGCGACTCCCCGTGCAAATGGCCCAACAGGTACAGGACTGGCTGTGACTCGGTGGACAGTTAGTGTTGTTACCATAAATGGTTAACTAGCACATGATGATACTCATCCCACACCCCCCCCCCCCCCCCCCCCCCTCTCTCTCTCTCTCTCTCTCTCTCTCTCTCTCTCTCTCTCTCTCTCTCAATCCCTCCATCTCTCCATCTCTCCTCTGCAGCATGTCTGAGGACGACCAGGAGAGTGGCTGTGACACGGTGGACGGCTCTCCGGCGTCGGACTCATCCGGTCGCAGCAGCAGCCCCTTCCTGGCGGGCCGCTACATCGCCGCCCAGCAGAACCAGAACCAGAACCGCAACAACAAGCCCTGTGGCGTCAACACCACTGTCGCCACGACGACGGTCGCCACGGGCACCACGGTAGCCAAGGGCAACAACGGCAAGCCGGCCGTGCGCACCATGGTGGTCTCGCCCCTCAGGCTGCACAACAACAACAACGTGCTCACCGAGCAGAGCTCCAACACAGGTGAGACACGCTAGTTAGCATGGCGCTCAGCACCAACACAGGTGAAACACGCTAGTTAGCATGGCGCTCAGCAACAACATAGTCGAGACACGCTAGGCCGCATGGTACTCAGCAACAACACATGTGACACACGCTAGGCAGCACGGCGCTCAGCCACATCGAGAAGAGACCAGAGATCACCTGATGAATTGGACAGGTTATTTTAAGTAAGGGTTAACGTTCGGCGAGAAGGTCGCTACTGTGGAATAGCAGCACGACAGAGAGAATCTTTAGACCCCGACGCGGAGCGGAGGGGTCTTGTTCTCTCTGAAGTGCTGCTATTCCACAAAGCAACCGACTCGCCGAAAGTTAACCCGCTTATTATATGGATATACTTAAATGATTCACACATTGCGGGGACATTTCTTTAGGCCTATTTAATGTTAAGTCTATTGTAGTTTTTAATGTCAAAAGATTGTTGCTGCGCAAAACAAAACAATGCCGTTGTGGAACACCGCTAGGCAACAGCTAGGTAGCCAGGACAACAGGTGTTGTCTATCAAAGCAGCTGATTAGAGTCTTGTTGAAAAGTCGCTTTAGCAGTGAAAAATCTTGTTGCCATTGACAGCGGTCTGTTATAGACCAACCCGTCCGTTATCGAAAAATAACAGACGTGCGAACGTTGGGGAGCCCCGTTGAAATGAATGGAGCATTCGACCGATGACGTCACGCCATATAATAATATGTGGCACTGCATTGTAACTAAGGTTGCCCATCACTGTTAACAGGTCTAATCAGAGGTGCCAGTTCCTTCCAACACAGGTGACTTCAATCAGGTGCTCATCTAACTGTTCTGAGTACTCCACATGGTCAGCTGATTCAGAGACGGCTGGATCAAATTTGCGGCAGGGTTTTTACTTTTCTGCTCTGCAGCTAAGATCAACTAATATTTGTTGGGCAGAACAAATGCTACAGGTGCTTTCCCCAGTGATCAAGACATTGTAGAATAATTGAAATGCTAATAAGGCACTGTAGCGGTAGCAGCACCCGCTTCAGACATCCAGACATGCCTTTCCAAAGAAATAATCAACTTCACAGCAGCGAGTTATTTGGTTCTATTAGACTCGTTACCGGTTATGTTTCTCCAATAGCAGGATAATGTTAATGAGTTTGTCTGATAAGCACTTATTATACAGAGTAATGGGGTAAAAAGATATGACATTTGAAGTTTTAATAAGGTCTCTGTAGCCATTTACTCTCACAGTCACAAAGTTAATTAAACATTAATAATGTGTTTTTAAATATTTTATTTATTCATGAAAGGTTCAGTAGTGCGAATACATCAGGTTTACTGTGTTTGTATTCCAAATTGTGTGATATTCAAACAAGGAAAAGAACGTGCATATTATTTTTCAAAAGAAAGAAATTCTTTCTTTTTGAGTATTGAACACACCTGCCTTTACCAGCACCTAGAAGCTGTGCATGGATCTTTGAAGTGATGCATATTATTTTGTGTGGAAATGTACAGCCGTGGACTAACAAATGTATACCTGGACAAATGCTGCTGATTTATTCATGTCGCAAAGACACAGGTGGATGCATGAACTCTGTAGAACGCTGACTGTATGTAGACTCATGCATGTGTGTGAAATTAGCAAACACTGATGTAGCAGTTGTTGTTGTGATTTAAGTTCAAACAACATGGAAAATGTAATTGGAGTTGCATGTTTTCATGGTTTTCATGGTTTCTCCAAATGTACTCCATCATCTCTCAGAAACACTGGAGAGTGTGCAGTGTTGACTTGCTCTCATGTGCGTCGATCACAGAGTGCTCCTTTAAAGTATACCCTCATGCATGTCCCTATAGGTGCCTAACCTTAACCCAGTAGGAATGCAGTCTGATCTCCTATCCGCTGATCTCCCCGTCCTCCCCTCTGTCCTGCTAACTGGCTTGGGTTGAGTTATAGCCTCTAGCTGCTTGGGAACGGGGCTAATTCCCTCCCCTGCTGGCCACGGGCTAGTAAGTTGACAGTGTGACTATGGACATGGACAGACAGACTAATTGTTCAGCAGGTCGAGAGAGAGAGAGAGAGAGAGAGAGAGAGAGAGAGAGAGAGAGAGAAAGAGAGAGAGAGAGAGAGAAAGAGACTGCCAATCACAGTGTGCAGCTTGCTTGCTGCTGTCTTGCTCCTGCTGCAGGTGAATTGGCTTGGGATTACGCGGCCCTTGTAGCTCACCGCCGCTCCCACAGGTGATTATGGGCCACCTGTGACGTCACGTCACCACCGGTGGAACAGCCACCACCCTCCCACCCCTACACCCCTACACAGTAACATAGTGGAAAAAAAATGCAGTGTTAATTCAACACTCCTACTACTGTGTAGTACGTACTAGTAGTAGTCTATTCTGTTCTAGTCTACTCTGTACTAGTGGTTAGTAGTACTCTGCTACCAAGTACATTCTTGAAGATGTTAAATGTTGAATTAGCACTGCATTTATTTAAAACTGCGTGCACAGTAACCTTTGCTGTGTTATTTCAACTCCTGGAAAGGCCAATTAAACACCTCTACCATAGTATTGTGCCTTCTCTTTAAATTTTGACTTAACGCAGCAAAATGGACTGTGCACCCTACCTTGACTGCTCTGCTGTGTCTGTCTGGGTGCTGTGAGTTTGACTCCATGGGGCCTATGCTACAAAGCTGGTTCAGGATAAGTTAAGGTTAAGTTTAAGAGGTAAATCATCCAATAGAAGAGCCTGGAGTCCTCATTACGTTAAGATAAGCTCTTGTATTAGATGATTTACCTCTTAACTTAACCTTAACTTAGCCTGACCCAGCTTTGTAGTATAGGCCATATGTCTCTATTCCTCTGTTTAACAACATTGGGTTTGGTTTGTTGGTTTGTTAGGTGTTTGAGTTTTTCCCAGACAAATCTATCAGCTCAAATCACTTTTCTAAGAAGTTTTTAAGAAGACCCATCTCCCCTCTGATGTGTTGTTTGTCAAGAGTGTTGACTCCACCTGAGCATGTTCTACTAAAAGATGCATATTGGCATTGTGACACCCTCAGAAAACAAAATCTCCCTATCTATCTCGCTATTGGTCCACAGTCACATACACAGATGCATCATGGGTATCGGATGCCTCACGGGGCAGGCGTAGCCCTCGTGAGCTGTGCATGCTGCTATGTCCAGTAGTGTGAGGGGTGGTGTCACTCACGCATGCCCTTATGTAAGCTTTTCAGGAGTCGCTATCTCTGTCTCTCTGCTCTGTCTTTCTGTTGGTATCTATGTCCTATGTAAGTGCTTTGTCCAGCATAGGTCAGCTGCGGAAAGATGTTTGACATTTGACTCTCTGAAAACAGATACCTCTTCCTCCACTTGGCCATATACACCGCAACGCACACACTGACACACACACACACACACACACACACACACACACACACACACACACACACACACACACACACACACACACACACACGGGCACACACGGGCACACACGGGCACACACGGGCACACACATAGACACAGTGACATGCACACACACACACACAACACACACACACACAACACACACGGGCACACACATAGGCACAGTGACATGCACACACACACACACACACACACACACACACACGCACGCACACACAAGCACACACTGACACACACACTCTGACACACCACCCCACCCCACCTACCCTAACGCCTCTGCTCCTTCTCACATTGAATCTCTGCTATCTGTATCGCACTTAAAAGGCCACAGTGTACTACTATTCTGGGCCTGCTCACGGCCTATTTTAAGACCACAGCTATGATGACCCACAACTTGAAACACGAACAAGATGAGTTACCAATTGGCTCACAGCCGCCCATGTCCCACCCCCCTTCTCTCCCTCTATTTGCATCTGCCCACCCCCACCACCACTCCCGCCCCTTAGATCTTGATGACAAATTGCGGCTTATTTTTAGACTCTTAGGCTCTAATCATTACACGGGAGACGGTCTGACGTCACTCCCCTGCTTTGTATAAACAACAATATTATTATTTTTTAATAATGAGTGAGACATCTGACTAATTTGGACGATCAGGACGATGACTAGCTTCCGTTTAGACGGTGTCTCACTGCAGTCATTTGAACTGAACGCACAGACTTCACAACAGTACTAAGGCCTGTGTAGCCGCCTCCTCCCCGTTATGAAAATTGCAGATGGTTAAATAGTCTCTTTTATGCTGTGGACCTTTGAGGTTTGATTGTTGGTGCTTTTGAAAATGCTGACTTCAATCTCCACCACCCTCAACTCCATCCCACCCCTGCCCACTTCTCTCTTCCTACCCTCATTTTCCTCCTCTGTTTCTCCCCTTTTCCTCCTCTCTCCCTACCTTAATCTTCTCCTCCACCTTCCTCACGTCCTCCCCTGTTCCTCCTCTTATCATCCTCCTCCTCGTGCTCCTCTATTCCTCTTCTCTTCCTCCTCATCCTCCTCTTTTAACAGTCTTAGAATCTTCGTGCCCCTCCAAAGGGCGCAGTGGAATGGGCAGGCAGGCGCCGTTCTCTACGCCCCTCCTCAACCGCTCCCAGAAGATCGCCCCCGCATTCCAGCCGCAGCAAGCTCCCCAGCCTCTGCAGCAGCAGCAGCCTCCGCCCCTCACCTATGGCCAGGTACGTCTCTTTCTGACTCCTACCTCTCTTATCTCTGTCTTATCTATGGCCAGGTGTGTCTCTCTCCTACCTCTCTTATCTCTGTCTTATCTATGGACAGATTTGTCTCTCTGACCTTTTAGACTCTTACCTAGGTATGGTCAGGTATGTCTCTCTCCCTTACCTATGGCCAGGTATGTCTCTTTCTTACCTATGGCCAAGTACGTCTCTCTCCCTCTTATCTCTCTCTCTCTCTCTCTCTCTTATACCTATGGCCAGGTACTTCTCTCTCTTACCTATGGCCATGTACGTCTCTCTCTCTCTCATACCTCTGGACAGATACTTCTCTCTGGCTTTTTAGCCTCTTACCTATGGCCAGGTATGTCTCTCTGCCATGTACAGCACTCTCACTCCCTTTCTGTCTCTCTCTCTCTCTCTCTCTCTCTCTCTCTCTCTCTCACTCTCTCTCTCTCTCTCTCAGGTGCAGCATTACGGCTCCTCCCACCAGGAGTGGAACGGCAACTTCAGCCACCGCCGGCCGCACGCCTTCATCCCGCCCACCGTGCATGGCCACACCTTCACATTGCAGCACAGCAGCCCTACCCACAGCCACAACCACAGCCACACTCACTCTCACACCTCGGGCCACGCACCTCCTCCTCCACCGCCCCCTCCCCCTCCTCACCTTGGCCCCCACCACCCCCACCCCCACCCCCACCCGCACCAGCACCAGCACCAGCACCCGCATCAGCATCAGCATCAGCATCAGCATCAGCACCAGCACGGCCCCCAGCCCGCGCTGCTCTCCTACCCGCCCTCGGGGCCCCTGGTCACAGCCGCCCCCATGGCCCACCTGCTGGCCTCGCCTGGGGGCGGCTGCAACACGCGGGGCGGCCACGTGCTCCACCAGTCGGCCACCTACAGCCTGTCGCACCCCCACCCCCACCCGGCCGCCGGCCACATCGTGCACCAGGTGACGGTGGGGCTCAACCCGCGCATGCTGCCCTCGCCCACGCTGCACCCCCAGGGCCAGTTCAAGCCGCTCTTCCCCCCGCACTCCTACATCGCCTCGCCTGCCTACGCCAGCTTCCCCCTCAGCCCCACCAAGCTCAACCAGTACCCCTATATATGAGGCTGCCACCGCCCCCGGGGCTGAGGCTGGGTGCGGTAGCAGGTCTGGGTGCGGGACCGCCACTGCCCATGCCACCACCACCACCACCACCACCACCACCACCAATACTGGCCTACCACCATCATGGCAGGAGGGGCCCCCCTCCGTTCTGCTGCCCCTGCGGGCCCCCAACCACCCCCACCATCACTTACTCCTACTCTTACTCCTCCTGCTCCTCCTCCTCCTCCTCCACCTGCAACACCCCCATGTCCACCCACCACGCTGGCCTCCAGGGGCCGCCGCCCCGAAGGGTCTTCGCCGACAACGGGAGCCATCATCTGACTCTCATGCCCAAAGCCATGGCACATCAGAGAAAGCAAGCTATATTTTTGAATCGTGTAGACTTTGGTGCAATTGAACTTTGAGCTTTAAAGAAAGGTTAAAATGAAATGAAACAAACAAACGATAAACAAAATGAATGAAAAAATGAGAGAGAGTCTGGAGTGGATGGGTGTGTGTGGCGATGACTGAGGAAGGGGAGGGGTCAGCTGATCTGGACAGTCAAACGGAATTCGTTGAAAGAGAATGAACGAATGATTTGAATGAAATGAATGAAATAAGAAAAAAAACACTTTAATGTGTTTTGCACATTTGATACTCCTTCTCTTCAGATCTTATAAGAGTGCTCATCTAAACAGGTAGAAAACAGATCGGGCGTGTCGAGGAGAGAAAAAAAAAACAGAGAGAATGAAATCACACTTTCGCACCGCCCGGCCCAAAAACCTATTTTTCTATATTGCCTTCTTCTAACTTGTGCAAGACACATCCACAGTCATAAAAAAAACACCCCCAACCATCCCCCTAGTAGTTAAACCCCTCTTCAACAATTGGCCAACAGATGCACATGTGTCCACAGTTTGGTGTTCTCGCGTTTGGAGTATTTGTACCTTTTTCAGTGTCCTTGGTGTTTTCAGTGTCGAGTCCCATAACAGATTATATAAAAAAGGTTGTTTCCCCCCCCCATGCTGCATGTGTTCTTGCATGAGCAAAAAGATGTTAACAGAGAGATGCCTAGACGTTGCTCTTAATGTTTGTGTCACCAGACTCGCTGCATTGTTGATGTGTCCCCCACCCATAGTGCCTTAAATATTTCGTAAGTTGTTCATGTTACTACTTATATACAAA
The DNA here is from genome assembly GCF_034702125.1 of Engraulis encrasicolus. Lineage (NCBI taxonomy): Eukaryota > Metazoa > Chordata > Actinopteri > Clupeiformes > Engraulidae > Engraulis > Engraulis encrasicolus. The sequence goes on from NC_085878.1 coordinate 35,065,282, forward strand.
TATATATATAAATGTACTGGGCTGTAGCACTTGAAATTCTAATCAGTCCATGCATTCGACATGTGTATATGTACATGTATATACACACACCCTCAGATATCTGTATTCATGCATAGATAAGCATGGATGTGATGATGCATTGCGCATACAGGCAGTGCTTATTTTTGGATTCAATGTATATTGGAGAGTAGTGAGTTACTTGTTCCTTAATAGGAGAACGGCATGCTTTGCTGTCGCGAATGCTTGCTGTTCGATTTTAAATGTTCATAATTTTTGTCCTTTTTGTTACTTCACCCTGATCGAAACTAGTGTACAAAGAGCAAGCGTTGATATAGCTTAATGTTTGATAATCAATTTCTATTTAGTAAAACTCTTACTACTAACAGTATTTGTACTGTTTAATGAAACTGCAATACAATCTAAATAGTTGTTGATTTTTTTTTGTTTGTTTGTTTGTTTTTCTGGTGTCTGTGTAATTTTGGTTTTGTTTGATTGGGTTGTTTTTAATTTCCCTAGTTGTGTAGAAGTATGGTGGGCATGGCTTTTGACTAGATGAAGACAAAAATGCAAGTAGGTCTTTGATTCATGGAATGGATTCATCTTAGCCTGAACAGGCCATGCAGTATTTGATATAGACACATATATATCTGAATATATATATATTATATTATATTATATAGAGCTAGTCTATGTAGTGCTGAAGCTTGACAAAGGTGTGAGTTTTACAGTGTGCAATTTTCTCATTTATGCATGTGTGACAAACCTTTAACCCCCACCCTTTCCCCGTTTTATTTTATCATTTGTTTCAAAGCTTATTGGTGTCGACTGCTTATTTTATACATTCCGTCAGGGAGAAAAGTATATATATATGCTGTGTGGGTTTTTAATTTTTCCCGTTTGTTTTGCTAGTTGTGTGTACAAGGTTGTTTTTTGTCTCTTACTTTTCAAATGAAGTTGCTTGTGCAGCACCAAAGACTGTAATTCATTTCCTGAGCAAGGTAGCTACTCATATTTTTTTTTTCTTCCGTTTTTGTTTTTCTGCGTAGACCTCAAGTATACTGTAGGAACTTTACTAGTCACGGGGGTAAATTTAAACAAAAAAGGTTAAAAAGCGGCTGAGGTTATGTTTAGCTTCTTGAGCGAGTAATAAGTCGTATCATTTATCTTGAATGTATCATAGATTAAGCTGCTATATAATGATTGCCACTTCAAATAGCTGTGAAATGAGGTGATTTGTTTTCTTTGTTCATACCTAGCATTCATTTGTGTGTAGGTCTCTTTAATTACCTGAAATAGAAGTGTTTTTTCTGATTTTTAATATATATTTTTTGGCTTTCATTGGTTGGAGTGTCATTGTAACTACTGTAATGCTGATAATGGATATTAGTTGCATTTTGTTTATGTTTTAGGGTGTGTGTTTGTTTGGAATCAGTATTTTATCCTCATTAACCTTTTTGGGCTCATCACTGCATATAAATGGATGTATCGATGTAACTTAATTTTTGTATGTTTTCATATTGGTGTTTTTTTGTTTTTGTTTGTTTAGTGTTTATTTTGTTGTCATGTAATACTGTAGTTATAGCTTGCAGGATTGATTTAACTTTTTACGTTATGATAGTTGAGATTCTACTAACAAGACTTTCTTGGCTTTGATTGGGGCTTCGCACAGCTCTTGTCATATGTCTGGAGTGAATGCTATGGTATTGGTGAAGGGACTGTGTGTGAGAGCTTGCTGTTTCTATGTCACTCGTCACAAAGCACTTGTTAGTAATTGCAGAAGGCAAAAGGTGGGATATTGGGGCGGGGTCACTCACCTAGGCTTGTTGGGTCTGTGTCGAGGTTTGAGAATACTGTATGAATTAGTCTTTCACATACCAAACCATGGAATCCTTCATCTGTTTTGTTTTCGAAGCTGAGATCCTGTTTTAGTCCAATTGAAACTGTTCATGTCTGTTGATTGATGGACTAGTTTGGAAAAAAAATTAAGATGAATCTGTTGTGTAATGTGGGAAAAGCAGAAGTTGTAAGAGCAAACCATGCCAGGTCCTTGTGTTTCCTCGCTGATGTTGAAGTTGGTATTTTACTGTTTACGTGCCTTGAAAATCTGTGGTTTAAGAGCATTGAAAGAATGTTTCCACCCTCTCTCTCTCTCTCTCTCTCTCTCTCTCTCTCTCTCTCTCTCTCTCTCTCTCTCTCTCTCTCTCTCTCTGTCTATTTCTCTCTCTCTTCTCTTTCTCCCTCTCCCATTTTCTCTCTTCAACAAGAGGGGACTAGCTCTTGTAAGAGGCGGTGTATCGAGATCCATTACAAATCAGTTTACCCGCAAAATTGATACAAGACCGACATGCACATACACGAGGGGCAAATCGACCAAAAAAAAAATTTTAAAATGGAAGGAGAAACAAAAGCAAAGAAAATCAAACTCAGTCATTCCGGGGATCGAAATACACCTTTAGTAGTAAGAACGAGTTTTGTTGCTCGACTGCTTCTGCATGCTCTCTCTAGACTGTCGCACTGTCCAGAGCTGAATTGATGTGGAAGAAAGTAGTAACCTCAAATGTTTGACCTCAAGTAAAACAGAAGAGCACTTGCTCTCTTCTTTCTAGTCTAGTAGTCTGAAGACCTTTTGGAGGGGTGACTCAGTATTTTACTCTACTGCTGATTTGGGTTTTTTGTTTTTTTTTCTCACGTCAGTGCTGGACAAGGTGGCCACATACACTAGTTGTTGCGGCCTTTGCAGTCTTTGCACCTTTTTCCTCTTAAGTGTTCTTAGATGTCAGTGGTGGGGAGGTCCAAGTGTCTGCTACTGCTGCCTCCACGCAGCACAGCACACCCCAGACACCCAGACACCTGCGGATCTGCACACACCAACGCAGACTCCTGTGTACTATTGTAACACACACCGACCGCAGTGACCTGCTGTCTCACACATACGTACCTTTAATAGCACGCAGACACATGCAAACACACACACTCACTCACACAAACACACACTCTGTGCATGTCTGTCGTGAGGTCCACCTGATGTGATGATGCTTTGAGTGACACTTGTTGGCTGTAGTACAAACAAAAAAGTAAGATCTTAAGGCAGCGCTTGCCTCTACTGTCTTGTGGTGTACAAACTGTTAAGTGGCTATTTGAGCTGCTCTCTGCTTTACCAGTACGTGTTGTGGACAATGCACCAATTTGAGGTGGTAGTGAGCTGGATGAGCTACAGTATATTTTTAAACGCTTGACTGTTGAGGAATGCACAAAGACCAGTGTTTTTAAATGTGTGTTATTTTTCACATAAGAAAAAAAAGCATGGCCTTTGTCTATTCCTTTCCTCCCTAAATGCTTCTTGTCTAGACCATAGCTGTATTTCGATTCCTGTGAAGTGGCAATCACCAGCGATAATTCATGCACACTTTCCCGTGTACAATGTTGTATGTTATTTGAAAACTCAACAGAACTATTTTTTCCCCTTTGTATCGTTTGTCATCAGCAAGAATACAACTTTGTATTTCTTTTTGCCCTCCTCTTTCGTTATTTAAGAGGAGATGTTTTAAAACAGCTGTTTTAATTGCTCTTAACATTTGATTTGACATCTTTCAAATGGTATTATGCTCTTAGAAAAAAGTGAATTCAGGGTCTTTCTATTAATCTGACATTGCTACTGTTATCCTGATGCCCATACTACTCATTGGAGCAGCTTGTTTTTTTTTTCTCCATCACCTTCCTAATTGTTATACTGCTTTAAGATCTCACTGAAGTCTGTAAAAGTTAATTCACGCTGCAAGTTATAGAAACATCATCTTGCGATTACTCATCAAAAAGGCTTGATTACTCAATCCAAACTGTTACTGTTTTAAGGATTCTTTAGATTTTTATCTCTGTGGCTTTATCCTTTTCATTTTTTATTTCTTTTTTTGTTTCCCCCTTTTTTATTTGCTCTTTGGTTTTTATGCTACACTAGTTTGCCATGTAGCAATTGCACTGTGCAATATTTGACAGAATGAGGACTGGGAAAAAATACCCTCTGTAATGTCTACAGTTTGCGATAGTGTTTCCTCTCTAGTTCTCAAGTCATTTAGATGTGACCAAGCCTTCTCTCCTTTGTCACATTGAGCGGGTTTTCCAGGTGACTATTTTGGTGAGTGTCAAAATAAAACTTTATGGTGTATTATCGTCAAGATTCACTTTGAATTAAAAAAAATCTATTGCTGCAATTTTGTCTATAGTCCGATTTTTTTCCACACAATGGGGTCTGCTAGGCCTATAAGAGTTGATGCTGGTGTTCAGCAGCATTACGTAATACCTCACAACAAAGGGGGTGAGCACATGGGCTTGGGATGCTGAGAGGCACACACTGCCCTCTAGTGGCAATGAGGCGGACCGACCCAGTCACATGAAACTTGTGTGTAATGACACAGGGCTTTGTTATACTGTAGTTACAAAGATATATTTCTGAAAGTGAACTGGGTTTAAAAAATAAAATGAAAAATAAAACAAATATGTAATGACTTCACAGTACCCATTGGTGAATGCATTCAGTAGGGCCTAAAGGCAGGCCTACAGTAGGCCTAGAAGAAAAGATGCCTGAGGCATACGTTTATTGGCTAACTGCAAACTTCTCATAATGAACTTGACTGACCAAGCGTCCTTAATATTTTCAGTTTATCAAAGCCTTATTAGACTGGACATTACAACTATACTGCATTTTTATCCACCTTGCAATGCAATTTCTTCTTTTATCCACAAGGGGTCAGTTATTATTTGAGCGAACCAATCACAACTTTACTCCTTTTTGAGCAGGTAACCGGGTGGCACTTACATTTGTATTTAATTGCATGTGGCAGCTAACAGTTTACCTCATATCTCACTGAAGTACCCCTGCCACCACCAGGGTGAGGGGATATTGCTTTTGCACCGCATGGAAACCTTTCCGTCACGCTGCGTCGCAGCGATGGGTGGACTGTGCTGAGCTCTCCACAAAAGCATCCCTTAAATTTGCAGCGCTGCCGCTGCCTCCGCGCATGCAGGCAACGAGACAAGCCTCCGAAAGGACCGCAACGATCACCACGGGGCTCGGGAACTAATCAGATGTCTGGTGCACAGCCGCGGCAGCTGCATCGCATCCTTGGGAAACGCAAATGGCTTCCAGGAGTCTGAGGAGTGCGCAGAACAGGTTCGCCGAATTGGATAGTTACGAAGGGGACAACCGAGCCACCCGGTGCGCAGTGAGAGGAATACGCGGAGGAGTAGATGGTTGTTCGCGGAAAAACGGGCGGAGAGCCGGTCAAGAGGGAATGCTCGTGAAATGCATGCTCTCCATGGGAATGCTCCTAGTTCTGCTGCAGTGTGCGCTGGCAGTTGAGGGTAAGGGCATGACTAAAATGTATTATTAGGCACTTGCTGCCACCACTAAACAAAGAATGACTGTGACGCGCAAAAATGCCCATTCTCGCACCACTTTACCCCACTTTGCAAACATTTCGCCTGACAGACAGGTAAAATGCAATAGCCTATCGGAGCATGATTCAAATGTGTCCGTAGTGTTTCCCCCTGTTTTTAGGCTGTTCGCTCAGCGCATACTGCAGGTGTGATGTGCAATTTAAAAGTTAAGCAGAATTCAAGGTAGAGCCTCTCCCTCATCCTCATCCCACCCAGACCAGGCTAACGGTTGATCTGCACAAGCGTGATGATCGATCACGTTTAACCTCACAGCCAAGTTCAGCATTATGCAGAGAGTGGTCTTGATGACAAGACACTGGCGCACTGTCTTAAGACGATTGCTACACCACGCCATAGGAAGTAATCTTTCCCTCTCGTGGAAGAGTATCTCTAATTGGCAGGGGACGGTGTGGGAGTCAGAAAGAGAGGGAGAGAGAGAAAAGAGAGAGAGAGAGAGAGAGAGGAGGGGAGAGAGCTCTCTGCGTGGAGAAGAGTGTAGTTGTCAGGGCTGCTGCAATCAGTGCCTAAATTCAAGGCACCGAGTTTCCATGAATTGCTATTGTGTGAAAAGAAAATGTACTCTTTGTCCGTGCATTTATTGATGTGTTGTAATGACCTTGGTTACACACGTGATGCATATAGGCCTACATGCTGATTTAGATGCTGCCTATGAGCTTGTATCCTTCATACCTGTTATAGCTATCAAGAGAACACTCACATGCAAAAGGCCTTTTTTACACAGTGTTACCTGCAGAGATAGCACACAAGTCATTCACTATTGTTCTCATCAAAACTTGTATAATTGCTGTAGCTCTGGATGCTGTGTAGGCTTTACACAAGGAGGGCCTGGCATGTTGGTGATAACATTCACTTATCTGATGTCTCCTCCTGTATCTGAAATGAGGTGTTTATGTCATGGGGAGAGCTGACTCTGCTCCTGCTGTGTGTGTGTGTGTGTGTGTGTGTGTGTGTGTGTGTGTGTGTGTGTGTGTGTGTGTGTGTGTGTGTGTGTGTGTGTGTGTGTGTGTGTGTGCGCGCGCGTGCTCGTACGTGTGCGTGTGCGCGTGTGCGTATGTGCATGCGTGCGTGTGCATATGTGTGTATGTATGTGTGCTTGTGTGTGTGTGTGTGTGTGTGCGTGCGTGCTTGCATGTGTGTGTGTGTGCCCACTGCCCGCGTGCTTCTGGGAGTGTTGGCTCCACAGTGAGATGCAGAGGAAGTGGGTCACCCTCTGAGGTCTGTGTAGGCTACCTCCCCTGTGCTGTCCAGCAGGACATGGCCTGTTTGCAATGCGCTGCAGCCAAAGTGGCTTGGACTGGAGGAGATCATGCTATTTCATTTCACTTCATTTCACTTCATCATTGCTAAGCAGCCTTTTCTTCTGCCCAGAAGCTAAGCGGGGACAGGGGTATTCTGGGCCAGTTTTGTAGGGTTGAAAGAAAGTTCTTTGTCTATTGATAGTCGTGATAGGTTAGTCAGTGCTTTGATCTGCGATTTCCCTTTCCTGTATTTGATCTGAAAATGAAAATACAGCATTTCAGTATTGATTCATTCATGCTCTTTTGGCACTTTCTTAGAAGACTGTACTGTACACCTACAGTAGGCTCTCTACAAATAATTTCCATCCAGATTTCCCACGAGTTGAATGTCCTTGTGTAGGCTAACATGCAAGCCAAAGTGGGACAGAACATGAGTAGCCTACGTGCCACTTGTTTTACCATTTACTAGTTGTGTCAACAATGATCGATCCGGCAATCCAATCCAATGCGGGGCATTCGGCAAGTTCCAGAATCGATCCGGCAATTTTTTAAAGTTTCAATTACTTCCATGGATATTTCGGGAGCAAATGAATGTTAAATTAAATAAAAGCACTTCAAAACATTGCAAGACTGATACAGACTGATACAGAAAACAGCCAATAAATTGTTGCTCAGTATCTGACTACTTATAGTGCCTCATCATGACTGATTAAACATTTGCTTTGCTTTCAGTAGAAATGTAATGCATTGCAATGCATTGTAGAATTGAATCGGATCGGATCGCATAGAATCGAATCGAATCGAATCGAATCGAATCGAATCGCTACCTCCCGAATCGTGATCGAATCGGATCGTGAGGGCAGTGCCGATCCACACCACTACCATTTACCATTACTTGTTTTCTCATACAGATAGCAATAAGGGCAATGGCAAACACACGTCATACATATAGTATCTTTTTGGCATTTAGGAGGATAATCCAATTATACAAACATACATGCTATTGCTTCAAGCATGTTATGTCTGCACATTGATGAGCCAGCTCAAAACATGGGGCCATGTGTTATCCTCTGGATTTATTTAATTTCGCAACGGAAGGTGACTGTATCCAGATGAGCTATGCTGAGTTTCCGACACACCTCCACACTTTTCCATACCGCCATTCCGACACCAAGTCACTTATGGGGAGCTGTCCACGTGCAAGTGTCATCGTTGTGTCCGGACGGAGCTGTCCACGTATCTGGTGCTGAAATCTGTGTATGCTCTGAGTGAAGCTGGTGAAGATATCCTGTATCTATGAAAGGTAGCGAAGTCACTGATATTCGATTGAATATTTTCAATCTGGTGCTGTTCCTCGTGTGTGCTTTATGGACAGTATATATACTGTAAGTTTGGCTGTCATTCATATTTTTTTAAATCCTGTAGGCTGCACCACTGTGAAGACACAATATGCTGCCATTTATGCGTAAGCACCATGTAGCAGTTACACCGAGCACCTAGAACAGTGGCAATGCGGTGGACTAGCAACAGATGAATTCTCAATGCACAACCTACCAGTTGCCTAACCTGATTTACATCATCTGGCTGCGTTCGGCTACGTCACGCGGGGGCGTTCCCATGCCTCACTACCATATCAGATGGTAAGAATCAGGTAACCAGTTGCCTGTTATTTGACTCATATTTGAAGACACAGAGCTAACTTAGCTAAAGTACAAGCTAATGTACCCTTGTACTACACCTTAATTTCCCCTCAGTATTGATAAATGATACTCTATGCCGTTTTTGAACTTGAGCTTACGTCTGGCAAGGCTATAGGCTGATATGGAGCAGCATGTGAGAGTTTTTCAGTCATAATATCTAGTTTATGTCTCTTTATCTTCTTGTCATAGCCCTTCTTCTATATTTACCCTTCCCTTCACATGCCTTATATTATATGGCTCCTATCTCCTGGTTGTGCTGGCTATGATCAGTTTCTAGTAGTGGTGCTGTGAAGATCTAGTGTGCTGTGGAGGAGCAGATCACACTGACTGACTTCAAATAATTATATACATCAGCAGGGCTCCAGAATTGGGAAGACCAGGATGGGATTGAGTCGGGAGACAAGACAATGCATTACTAATGCGGCAATTGATTTAGAGGGTTTTTTTTATTTCAGATTATACTGGTCTCTTCTGTGTGTGTGTGTGTGTGTGCGCGTCCGTGTGAGTGAGTGTGCACGTGCACGTGTGTGTGTGTTTGCTTGTGTGTTTGCGTGTCTGTGCATTTATTTATTGATTGATGTTATTGATGTCTCTAGGGCTTTTGGTAGGTATAAAATAAGACATTGGCAACAATTATGCCCAATTATCTAAACACGGATATCCAGTGTGTCCCTGGCAGGTATGCTGTGACCTGTGCTGTGCTTTGTGTCGGGGGACAGGCAAGCTCCCCGGCTCGTCACAGGCCATTAGGCTGATGAGGGGTGTGAAAGTTAATGAAGGTGTACACAAGGAGACGCGTATGACTGATGAAGATGCTCTTCACCCTCCACCCAAGGCTCATCAATGGGGGCCCTTGTTTCGCTGACTTGCCTCTTCACTTTCGTTACTGCTGTTGCTGCTAGCTGCTGCTGCTAGCTGCTGCTGTTTCAGCGTGTGTTTCAGAGCACTGATGCACAGTAAAAAATATGCAGTATTTTTTTTTGTAAGTGGGCCCATTTATTTTTTTTTGGGGGGGGGGGGTGTCCTTTATTATTACAGGACAGTGTGAGAGTAGACAGGAAATGATTGGGAGAGAGAGCTGGGGCAGGGCCGGGAAATTACCCTGGCCGGACTCGAACGGGGTCCCCGTGGGCAATGTAAGCCCAAATGTGGGGGGCTTAGCATGCTGCGCCACAGCGCCCCCCATGCAGTATTAATTCAACACATAAATTAATGTACCATTATTCAAAAAATGATTTAACACCTAGATTTTATTTGGTCCCAGAGTACACTCGGAGTGTGGAATTAACAATGTATATTTTTACTGTGTGTGGGAATAGGCTACTGTGGAACCTAGCCTGATTATCATCGACTTTCAAATCTCTTCGAGACTTGGTCTGACCTAGAGCATAAGATTGAACATTTCCCAAACGCCATGGTTGACCCGCCTCCCTTGGTTTGCTACTGGTTGTTTGCTTCCCGTCAAAGTGGGAGGAGTTCCCGATTTTTGTGGAGCTCAGAAACGATATTTGCATTGCTCCTGGCCTGACTAGAAGCAACGCTGAAGGTGTTGTGTCTTAAGGAGGGCGCAGCCTGGCTAGTGGAACCTGTTTATCGTGTCCTTTTTTGTAGCACTTCATTCTAATAACGACTCATTACTAAGCATTTATTATGGATTATTTGTTATTTGTTCATCGTTATTCCTATATGATTTATCATTTGTAAAGTAATCATGAAAAATGATCTACACCCGATGTGTCTATCTGGCTCTGGCTGTCTGTTGGACTTCATGCAGTCTGCCTGCTATCCATCTCTTGTCTGCTGTCTCTTTGGGTATTGGACATCCCTGTGTCCATTGACACTAGTGGATATAGTCTTATAAATGTTTTACTGATGATGAGAAACGTGGGCGCAAAGCTTCCAGACAATGGGGAAATTTGGAATGAGGAGGAGGTTTTTTTAGAGACAATTCTACGCCAGTGGAGACACGTGTCCTTTCCTTTATGGTGATTTCCTTCGCCACAGTGAAATGTGGTGCTCAGAGAACCAGCGCCGACTGAGCCGCCCCCTCTGTGTCCTAAATTCACTCCCCTGTCTTCATTAGTGGCGTTATCAGTTTTACTGAAACTGGCAGCATTTCCATAGCCCAGCAAGATTAGATAACTGCAATAAAATGCAGCTCAGACTGCACTCCGAGGAACCAATAAAACACCCTCAGAGAGAGTCTTAGGTCAGATTAAATAGATACGAGCAGCAGGAGGATGTTACAGTATGAGAGGGGGAGAGAGAGATACAGTGCTTGGTGAACATTTGTGTGACAGATTGAAAAACTGAATTTTTGCTATCATGATAAACTTTGCCTCTGATACATTATTACATTGGACCAGTTGCCCATATGTAAACTAAGACTAATCCAAAAGATATGTTTTCAGCACTTCAGATTTCTCATTTAAAATCTGTTCTCATGTAGTCTTGGACTAGATGCAATGGCATTCCTGTCCCTTATCTCAGTCGGGCCCTGTGTTCAGCATCTCCCAATAACGTCCTGCTATTTGTCCAGGGGTGTCGCTCAGGCGGGTAAAGTGTGACTCAGTCACCAGGGCCCCAGATATATATACGGGGCCCACACACACTTCGATTTCTGAAAATATATGGCTGTGGGGTCCATTGGAGCTGATTGTACATAGGGCCCAAAATTAGCTGCTACGCCCCTGTTTGGCAGGCACATTGTATAGGCCTAGAGCAAGGCAACCAGAAGAATTTTGTAAATATTTGTTTTGCTTTATATCATTTATTGAGGTAGGGCAGTCATAGATGGTGACAGGAAATGAGTGGGAGAGAGAGAGATGGGGGAGTATTGGGAAATGACTTCGGGCCAGAATCAAACTCGGGTTCACAGCGATATGGCACGGCGTACTAGCCCACTGAGCAACGTTGCCCCATAGATGTATAATATTTGGCAGCTCCTAATGTGAGGCCTCAGTTGAAGGAGAGGGTTGTGCACTTCCCAGGGAAAGGTGCAGGACAAAGGCCAACTGTAGTTTTCAGAGTTAGAAGTCCGCACACTTTGAATCCTTCTTGTTGTATTTTATTTTTTCATGGCAGGATAACGTTTCGACCTCAACAGTCTCCTTCAGATTCTCTCGAGAATGCAGATTAAGCTTAAGATATCCATGGTCTATGCCAGCGGTCTCCAAATGGCGGACTGCGGGCCAGTTCCGGCCCGGACATGGCAAACAGTTGGCGAGTGTGACAACCATAACTTGTGACAACCAACCCCGTTCTCTCTTACTGGCGACCCGGGCTGGATTCTGACCCGAGGTCCTTTGCCGATCTTTCCCCTCTCTCTGTCTCTCTCACTTGTTTTTTTTAATCACATTAAGTGTCACAGTCACACACATCTCACTGTCCTGTTCTGAATAAAGGCATAAAAGCCCCAAACAACAACAAAAAAAAACAATCAGGCAAAACCAGGTAATGTGGCAATATTTTTTCCCTTTTTAATTGAATTTAATTGGGCTTTTATTGCCTGTATTGAGTTTATTGGATAGGACAGTTGAGATAAGAGAGAGAGAGTGAGAGAGAGAGAGGGAGAGAGAGAGAGAGAGAGAGAGGGAGGGAGAGAGAGAGAGAGGGGAGAAGGATTAGGAAACAACCCTCAGCCCAAAATCGAACCCGAGACTCCAGCGTATCCATCGGTGGCCTAGCCATTTGAACCACGGCCTGAGCCAGGTGTCAACACTAAGCCGTTAGTGGTAGCAAGCAACAGTGGTGGTACTGTTCTGGTAGCCGCTAACAGCAGTCCTGATGAATGGGTTGTGCAGTGGAGGCAAACAGCGCTCTTAATTAGCATCGTGCTCCATCTGGCCCAGATTACACTCCTCATTCCTCTCCTCAGTGCAGGACGACCAAGCACATGGCAGCAGGACACCATAGTGCAGCTAACTGCTGTTAGCATAGCACGGTAGGCTACACCACAGCACAACAATGTAGCCTACAACACAGCACCGCAGCACAGCTAAATGCTATTAGCATTATACTGCACATTACAGCACAATAAAATACAGCACGGCTCTCCATCACAGCATAGTGCCTCATGTTATATAGCTCACACTGCATGGCATATCAGACACAGTGCAGAACATCACTGTAGGCTACACAGAATAGCACATCACAATATTGCACAGCACAGCTGAGGACAGCAAAGCACACATGTAGTATAGTGCCAGATCAAGATGGCCAGGCGCCCCTAGGCTACAGGTTGTTGCAGACCCCCGCGAAACAGAAACAAACAAAACGGAGTGGCCATGTCCCCACACTAACCACACTTGGAGTACTTGCAAGTGCTTTCTGAGCTCCGGAGAACTCAAGAACTTCACCCACTTTGTCGGGAAGCAATCAACTTCGAACAGCTCCAACGGCCCTGGGTAGAGGCGTGTTCAAAGCAGTGACGTGGCCTTGGCTGGAATCTATCGGTAGGCCTATATGGGGGGGTTGTCATGGTAAAGTTTGGGAACCCTTAGCCTTTCATTAGGAGGCACGTAGCAAAGAGGAGAGTTGCACAAGGGCTAATAGCCTACACAGCACACCACCTTTATGAAAATCGACCATAGTTTTACTGTAGTAAAAAAGGTTTTACCATGGTATGTCATGGTTACTCCAAGTACTCTGAACCAACCATTACTGTATCTATGTTTTATCCATGTTTTTTGGGGTAACCATGAAACTTCAGTCACAGTTTTTTACCACCGCCAAGGAGGTAATGTTTTCGGTTGCGTTGGTTTGTCTGTCTGTTTGTTTGTTTGTTTGTTTGTTTGTTTGTCTGTCTGTCAGCAGCATAACTCAAAAACGAATGAACAGATTTGGATGAAAGTTTGTGGGTTTGTTGATAATGACCCAAGGAACAAGTGATTAAGTTCTGGTGGTGATCTGGATCACAAACCGGAACCAGGACTTTTTTAAAGATTCTGTCAGCAGGATAACTCAAAAACTAATCAACTGATTTGGACGAAACTTTGTGGAGCTGTTAGTAATGACCCAAGGAACAACTGATTAAATTCTGATGATGGTGATCCGGATTACGAACCAGAATCAGGACTTTTCAAAAGATTCTTCACCATCTAGACGCCCCCTAGTGACCAGAAATTGCGGGAAAAGCACAAAAACAAGGCAAAAGACTTAGGGTGTAACATGGTCAAATCTATCAAGCAGCTTCCTTGGGCTCTCTGAGTGCTTCTAGTTTCAGCATGGTTTGTGACTATGGTTTAACCGTGCCGAACCATGCTAAAAACCATGAAAACCATGGTTTACCATGGTCGATTTTCGTAAGGGCAATAGAAACTGAAGCCATTGCGTTTTGGTTAAAACGATAAAAATGATCGAAATGGTCATTCGGAAATGAATGATATAACAGGAGGCAGCCAGGATTGAGCAGCTGTTGTCTTTTATGGCCTGGCTCCTTTGCTACCACCACCAACCCCATCTCCCCTTTCCTCTCCTCTCCTCTCCTCTCCTCTCCTCTCCTCTCCTCTCCTCTCCTCTCCTCTCCTCTCTCCTCTCCTCCACTTCTCTCCTCTCATTTCCTCTCTTCTCATCTCCTCTACACTTCTCTCCTCTCCTCTCCTCTCCTCTCCTTCATCTCCTTCATCTCCTCTCCTCCACTTCTCTCCTCTCATCTCCTCTTCTCTCCTCTCCTCTCCTCTCTGCTCCGTCACCATCTCATCTCCTCTCCTCTCCTCTCCTCTCCTCTCCTCTCTACTCCTCCACTTCTCTCCTCTCATCTCCTCCCCTCTCCTCTCCTCTCTGCTCCTCTTCTCTTTTCTGCTCTTCTCTCCTCTGCCTTGGCTTTTCCAGTTTACTCTGATGGGTGTCAGAGTGCAGTGCAGCATTGGTTGCTAGACTGTGTGATGTGGGCCACTCCCACTCGGGCCCTATCAGGCCAACCCTCCCTCCTCCAGCTTCCCCTTAGGCCACTGTAACTCACTACCGCAGCCGCTGCATCAGCCTGCCTGGGAGCACTGCAAGACAGCTTTGTGTGTGTGCTTGTGGATGTGTGTGTGTGTCTGTGTGTCTGTGTGTCTGTGTATTTTTGACTTTCTGTGTAGTGATCTGTGAGTTTGTGCATACAGTGTGCACATGTGTGTGTGTGTGTGTGTGTGTGTGTGTTTGTTTGAGTGCATGCCTGTGTGTGTGTGTGTGTGTGTGTGTGTGTGTGTGTGTGTGTGTGTGTGTGTGTGTGTGTGTGTGTGTGTGTGTGTGTGTGTGTGTGACAGAGACCAAATAGCAGTGTGTGGTGTGGAACGTTGGTAAACTTCCCTCGCGAAGCCTCAATACAGTGCGGTAGCGTTGGGTTATCGGACCGGCCCTTTAGCTCAGCAGTCTCGTACTGTGCCACCCATTGCCGAACCAATGCGTTGACAAGGTGGTGAGTTTACGGCCCCGAGGGGGACGAACTGCACCGGAACACCTCTGTTACATGCGAGCGTGTGTGTGTGTGCGTGTAGAAGTGTCTTAACATGCGCGACCGCATTCATGTCTGTGTGGTTGACTTTGTTTATTTATTTTTGGCTTTCTCTGTAGTGATCTGTGTGTGTACAGTGTGTACGTGTGTGTGTGTGTTTGTGTTTGTGGGCATGCATATGGTTTATGTGTGTGTGTGTACAAAGTATGTGTGTGCATGTGCGTATGGATGTGTGCGTGTGTGTGTGTGCTTGCATTTGTGCGTGTGTGTGTGTTGACTCGGAAGGGGGTGTTGATGCTTTGTGATAATCGGGTGTGACTGGGAAGACAGCTTGTGTCCGGTGTTATTCTATCACTCCTGCAGCATAAGAAAAAAAGAGGAAACGATAATAAGAAAGTGGATGTGTGTGTGCGTGTGTGTATGCGTTTGTGTGTGTGTGTGTTATTGTATCACCCCTGAAACCAACAAAATGGCCAGCTGGCCTTCTCTTGTGCACATCCAAGATCATCTTTGTGTTGGTGCGGTATATAAGATATTTGTTTTGGATTGTGTGTGTGTGTGTGTGTGTGTGTGTGTGTGTGTGTGTGTGTGTGTGTGTGTGTGTGTGTGTGTGTGTGTGTGTGTGTGTGTGTGAGAGAGAGAGAGAGAGTATGTGCTTAGGCTGTCTGACAGTATTTGTTTGTAAGTGTGCATGTATGGTGCTTTAGGTCCTTGTGTCCTTTGTCCTTGTCTTGTGTACTTGTATTGTGTATTGAGTTGTATACTATCTTCATGTTGTTGGCTGTAACAATGTATGATTGTGGTGAAAACAAATTTCCCTGTGGGAACAATAACGGCTATCTATCTATCTGCTGTCTCCCAGGGAGATGGCTCCTCAATTTTGGGGAAGGACAGAAAAAAATGTCTTCATCTGTCGTCCTCATGGCCACATTGTGCATGCATGTACTACAGTGGTTCTCAACTTTTTTTGAACAAACCCCCCCTTGACCTTGTCATAAGCCTGCCAACTCCCCATTATCATTCAATAATAATAGACTAATGCCCCCCATTTCCAACTGAGTGCCCCCTCACAGCTATCTCCTCCTCAAAGCCCACCAAATGGGGCTGTGGAGCCCCTGTTGAGAAACAGTGATGTGCTCTGTGAACAAGGAAAAAAGTCACCGGAGCATCTTCAGATGTGTATATTTTACTGTTTTATTGGTGACAAGTGACAAGACTAACGTTTCAACGTTCTCGCGTCTTCTTCAGAGTCAATGCTCTATTTACAGTACTGTATGTATGGTGATCACATTTTATTGATGGAAAGGTCATCCACACCAAAGTGATTGCTAGATTGCAGATTGCAGAGCAGAGAGCAGAGAGCAGAGCAGGCTGCCCGGCTGGAACCCTACAGATGGTTTTGCTTTCTGCCAGAGTGATTGTCATACTTTGCCATGGCCCATTATTTTAATGAATAGGACCGAGGAGGACGAGGAGCACAGCCTGCTCCCTGCTCTCTCTCTCTCTCTCTCTCTCCCTCTCTCGCGCGCTCTCTCTCTGTCTGTCTGTCTGTCTCTCGGTCTCTCTCTCTCTCTCTCTCTCTGTTGCTTTTTCTTTCTCACTCTTGCCCTCTGTCTCTCCATCTTTCCTGTTTCACATCTCTGCTTCTCTCTTTTTTTATCCCCCACTCTCTCTCTCTCTCTCTCTCTCTCTCTCTCTCTCTCTCTCTCTCATGTAATGTACACACACACACACACACACACACACACACACACACACACACACACACACACACACACACACACACACACACACACACACACACACACAACCTCTTCCTCTCTCTCTTGACTCTCTCTGCTTGTCTCTCTTCATTTCTCTCTGTCCCTCCCACACACCCTTTCAGTCCATCTCCCTCTCTCGCCCCTTTCTCTCCTCCTCTGTCTTCCCTCTCTTTCCCTCCTTCCTCTCCTCCTCAACCCCCATCTCTCTCTCTTGTCCTTTTCTATCTCTCTCTGTGTTCCTCGACTGAAGATAAAGAGTCAGCAACGACAGGGTCTGAGCTGCTATTTCAAACGGATGCCTTGTTAAGCTCTGCGATGGGGATGACAAGAGATCAGCGGGCAGATTTGCAATCTCCGTCAGGGCACAGAGTTATGGCAAGGCTGGCTCCGGCTCCTCCGTTTCTGGCCCTTCTGACTTGGTTTGTGTGTATGTTTGCGTGTGTGTGTGTGTGTGTGTGTGTGAGAGAGAGAGAGAGAGAGAGAGAGAGAGAGAGAGAGAGAGAGAGAGAGAGAGAGAGAGAGAGTGAAAGAGGGAGAGAGAGAGAGAGAGAGAGAGAGAGAGAGAGAGAGAGACGGGGGTGGGGGGGATAAAAGACTAATAAGCCACTGCGGCAGCAGCAGCTTCAGTGATTTCATCACAGAGGTCACATGATCCGTACCAGCGGCCCGAGCAGTTCACTATTTCAAATCAATACACATGGTTAAGCAGAAAGAGCCTATACATGCATAATCGATAGAGACAAGCAGTGTGTGTGTGTGTGTGTGTGCTTGTGTTTTCGTACATGTATGTGGGCTAAGGATTATGTGGGATATACACGTGTGAGAAAGTGGTGGTCCATTTGTGCAGAGTCTGTGTGTACATGTTTATATTTCTTTGTAATAGAGTTTTTTGCCTTTGCGCTTTGGCATTTGCGCTGGATTATGGTAAGGTAGGATTGGTGGTAAGCGAGAGAGAGTCAAGGAGAGAATAAGTTAGTATGTACAGTAAATAATATTCCTTGTCTCCTATGTGTGTGTGTGTGTGTGTGTGGAGGGGGGGGGGTGTATGGAAGTGAAGTGTCGGAGTATTTGCGTGGTACTGTATTATGGTAATGTAGGATTGGTGAGAGAGAGAGAGAGAGTCATATTTCTTGCCTCCTATGTGTGTGGGATGGTCCATGAAAGTAAGTGTTATGCAGCAGCAGATTAGTTCTTGTGTGTGTCAGGGCATTGTGTTTATTTGCATACGCGGTGGGCGGAAGGTTCGACTCCAGCAACCCTGCAGTCTCAGCAAGCCGCTTAGCATCACAGTGGAGAGAGAGAGAGAGAGAGAGAGAGAGAAGCTGCAAGTTCGATTAAATACACAGCTTCATTCTCTAAGAGAGTGAGAGAAGGATGGATAGAGAACGAGACAGAGGAAATAGGAGAGAGAGAAAGAGAGAGAGAGAGAGAGAGAGAGAGAGAGAGAGAGAGAGAGAGAGAGAGAGAGAGAGAGAGAAAGAGAGAGAGAGAAGGATGGTGGGATGGAGAGCAGTACAGTAGATCCAGAAAGAGAGAGAGAGGAGGGCATAGTAATTGAGTGAGAGAAAAGAGAGCAAGTGAGAATGAGTGAGCTGCTCTGCAGGCTGACGTATGAGTTACAACTGGAAGCTGAGCCTGCCCATGCCGTAAAGAGCTTTTAATTGTACAATAACTCACAACCTCAAACCGTATAACGCCAAGAAAGACACTAGTCCTACAGGCAAGCCCACTGCAGGCTGCCTCCACTTCAACTGGTAGCAGGCCCATCGTCAGATACGTAGGACTACTGTCATGGAGACCATGTTGGGTGGAGAAGAGTTGTTGATGGTCTATGCTCCATTGGGAGTGATGGGCCTAAGTAAGTACTGTCCTGGAGAGACTTGACTAGTTCTGGAGGTGCTGTGGCAAAGAGCGCTAATGCACCCACCTGCCCATATACAGTCCCAAGAAAAAGTTTGTACACCCTTTGAAATTTCTTACATTTCTGTCAAAATTGGTCATAAAACATGGTCTGATCTTCCCGGAAATCTCAAGAAGGAACAATCAGAGTCTGCTTTAATTAATTCCACCCAAACATTTACATGTTATCATATTTTTATTTGGTCATAAGGCCATAACATTCACAGGAGAGCAGGGCATAAGTAAGTACACCCTTGCATTAAGTAGGTTTTAACCCTCAGTTAGTTGCAAAATCATCAACCAGACTTGTCCTGTAGTTGCAGATCAGATTTAAAAAACAATCTGTTTGTATCTTGCCTCCCTCTTCTTTAGAGAACTGCCTCTCGTCAGCAAGGTTTGTGGGATGTCTGGAGTGCATAGCTTTCTTGACTTCATTCCATATAATCTCAATTGGGGTTTTTTCAGGGTTTTGACTGGGATATTTCAGAATGTGTATTTCATTATTATGAAGCCATTCTAAAGTCGATTTGCTTCTAAAGTATGGGTTGTTGTCACATTTCAGGACCCATACTCTTGTGTGCTTCAACTGTGCGACAGACTTCCTCACGTTTTTTCTGTAAAATATCACAATAAACTTGAGTTCATTGTTCCACTGATAATAGCAAACTGTCAAGGGCCTGAGGCAGCAAGGTAGCTGCATATAATGATGCTCCCGCCACCATACTCAGAAGAGGAGATGTAACCAAGAATAGCTAAAAATGGGATTCATTCTGCCAATCTAAAATTAATGTGGTTTCTGTCCAAAAAAATATTGCTGCACCTTTGAGGTTTGCGAAAAAGCATTTATATGCTTCATAGAATTACTGCAAAATATTCTGTAGACCAACGTTGAAATCAAAGTTGAATTGTTCAGGGGAACCCACAATGTCATGTTTGGAGGAGAACTTGAGAACCACACCTTAACCAAAACATCATCTCCACCTTTGAGTATGGTGAGGAGAACATCATTATATGCGGCTACCTTGCTGCCTCAGGCCCTTTTCAGTTTGCTGTTATCAGTGGAACAATGAACTCAGAAGTTTATCGAGATATTTTACAGAAAAAAAGTGAGGTAGTCTGTCACACAGTTGAAGCACACAAGAGGATGGGTGCTGAAATATGACAACAACCCATACTTTAGAAGCAAATCGACTTTAGAATGGCTTCTTAATAAATAATGAAACACACATTCTGGAATAGCCCAGTCAAAGTCCTGACAAAAAAACAATTGAGATTATATGGCATGAAGTCAAGAAAGCTATGCACTCCAGACATCCCACAAACCTTGCTGATGAGGGGCAGTTTTCTAAAGAAGAGGGAGACCAGATACATCCAGATTGTTTTATTAATCTGATCTGCAACTACAGAAAACATCTGGTTGAGGTTATTGCGACTAACTTAGGTTTAAAACCTATTGAATGGAAGGGTGTACTT
The DNA here is from genome assembly GCF_034702125.1 of Engraulis encrasicolus. Taxonomy (NCBI): domain Eukaryota; kingdom Metazoa; phylum Chordata; class Actinopteri; order Clupeiformes; family Engraulidae; genus Engraulis; species Engraulis encrasicolus. The sequence continues at coordinate 35,085,248 of NC_085878.1, forward strand.
ACTTATGCCTTGCTGTCCTATGAATGTTTACATTTTATGACCAATGAAAATATGAAAACTTGTAAATATTTGGGTGGAATTAGTTAAAGCAGACTCTGGTTGTTCCTTCTTGTGATTTCCGGAAAGATCGGACCATGTTTTATGACCAATTTTGTCAGAAAAGTGAGAAATTTCAAAGGGTGTACAAACTTTTTCCTGGGACTGTATATGGTCTGCATCAGGGGTGTAGTGGGCGTGGTACGCGGGGGTACGCAGTAGAGCATGACACGGGAGTGGATTTTCACTCCCGTCCCATCCCGGTCCCAGAAAAAAAAAAATCCCATCCCGTCCCATCCCGGACTGGAGTAAAAGAAACAAATCCCATCCCGTTCACTCCTGTAAAGAATGTTTCCCAATCCTGCCCACTCCCACTCAAAATCAATCCCACTCCCGTTTCGTCAAAAAAACTAATTTTTTAAATGAAAAAATAAGCGAGCATTCCCGCTGCCTTTCATTTATATTCCCGCTCCCATTCATCTTTATTCCCTCTCCTGCCCGCTCCCGTTCATCTTTAAAATTTTGACTCCCATCCCGAGGGAATCCCGCAGGACCCGCGGGAATTCCCGAAAAATGTCATCCTCTAGTACGCAGTCCACCCACTTCACCTGAGGTGAGATTTAAAAAATAAAAATTCTGTCCATGTTGGAATACAAAAAGAGGGTTGACATGATAAGTTGCCTAACTAAGTGATGACCTCACAAATCGCGTACCCCCACTTACCCAATCCGGTAACACTTTACTTTACGGATCGCTAATAAGGTGTTAATTTCATACTAATTTCTCAGTAATTTCAGTCTAATTTTATGGTAATAACTGCTTGTTATTAGTAATAACAGCAAAATAACCATATGGTTTCCAGTGCAATTACACTATAATTTCTCATTAATAACAGCAAAAATAACCATACAGTTTCCAGTGCAATTATGCTGTAGTTTCTAGTTAATAGTAGGCTAATGGAAACAGCTACTGTGTCATCATAGTAGTTAGGTGGTAGGTATGCCAGTAGCCTAACTAAACGGTATCAGCCGAAGTAGTTTCATACTAATTGAGAAGGGTCCAGCTGCAGTAAAACAGTTCCACCCTTAATGCAAGCACGCCCATGGGCGTTCCCGGCATTTGCCGTATTGGCCAATCGTGAAGGGATACTGCATGATGTCATTTTCAAGGCCATTTCCGGATGAAGGCTCCATGTTTGTTACAAAGATATCCCGTCCAAATTGTTATCTTCCAGAGAAACGTTTCACTGAACATTCCACTGACATAATATTCTCAACAATTTATGTAAGAAAGTGAGATAAATCACACGTTTTCTAATCCCAATGTCTTTTGCTTTGTCTTCCCGTACCTTGGACATTGTAGCCTACTGTTTAGGACTCGTGTCGCTATGCACAAATTTGTCATAGCAACGTATCGGGTCGCCAAAATGCTTTAATTTCAACACGACGACGTTGACATCACCTTACCTAGCTGTGTGTATCAAGGTCACTGTTAACACTGTGTAGGCTATATATGATTTAACATCCTTTCCAGGATATTCACACACCCGGACAAATAATAATAATTAAAAAACCCTTTTTTGGCGAGGTTGTTCACTTGGTATAGGCTACTTAGAAAAGTTTGAAACGATGTAAAACATCAGCAACACATTCCCGACTTTTTAAAGTAGGCCTAATGCGTGTCACCTCACCACATTTATGTGGCAATGTGGTCAGCTTGGAAAGAGCAGATATTAATGAAAAAATATATGAAATAGTATTTGAAATGGCAATAGGCCATTTTTGTTCTATTGGAGAAAAACGATTTCTTCATTACCATAGGCCTACTCCATGTCTGTCTATGATTTAGGAGTGACCACACTATTGAAGCTTACCTCTTTATCCAGGAGAGGTTCCAGATTGGCCTGTCTTAATTCAAAGGCCATCAGAAAACAGAACATTTTTCCTACCATCATAACCAGTGTTTGTGCGTACATAATCAGGGCCGCTGACAGCTTTGGCTGTGCCCAGGACAAAGTCATCTGAAAGGGCCCCCCACTCAATACATAGACTACATACAATGTAATAAGGACCCATTCCTGGACCCCTCGTCTCACTGGGCCCAGGTCAACGGACCCCTTTGTCCCCCCTTCAGCTTCCCTGCATGTAGGCCACATACATTGCTGAAAGAAGTGAACGAACGAGACAGGAATGAAATGTGAACATTTATTTCCGTTTACTTTTACACTATGAAGTGTGAACGGTCACCTCTTCCTCTCCTCATATTCAGAGTGCATAAAACAGCACTCAACTGTGTGGTCTGTTGATAGCCTAGTACAGTAGATTAGACTCCATTTTTTGACAAAAAAAATCTATGGAGGGTTAACACAAAGTTTGAAATTGTGTTTGACCAGTCTCCAATGTGCATTTAACTAATAACTAAAAATAAGGCATTGACATTAAATACAGACTGATACATACTATAAATACACTCACACCCAAACAGTGTGCAATTAACATAGGCCTACTGATGGACAATAAATACACAAACACAGTGGACACACACACACACATGGCAGGAGGAGTTCATACAGGTGATGTGAAGATGCTGTATACAAGGTGCAATGAGTAAAATGTAAGTGGCATGGTGAAAGAAGTGTTCATGGAATATTCTCTCGTGTCCTTGGTTATTCATGTGGTTTTCTTCAGTGCGTTGAGGAGTCTGATGGCTTGTGGAAAGAAGCCGTTTCCCAGTGTGCTTTTGCAGCACCGCATGGTGGGCTAGCGCTTCCCTGATGGTAGTAGGGAGGGCGGTCTGTGTGCTGGATGAGTTGTGTCTTTATGATGTTCATTGCCCTCTTGGAACAGTGTGAAGTGTACAGATCCGGAATGGCTGGTAGGGGTGATCTTATGAGCTTTTCTGCTGTCCTCACCACTCTTGACGGCTGCCATGCCAGACAGAGAGGCTGCTGGCCAGGGTGCTCTCAATGACACCCCTGTAGAAGGTGGTGAGTGCCGATGTGGGGAGGTCGGCTCTTCTCTCATCCTTCGCAGGAAGTGGAGTAGTGTCTGTGCCTTTTTGAGATGGTGGAGCCATGTGGTGCAGTTGGCAGAGGAGGAGCGGCACAGTGGTTGGTGCTGGGTTGATCAGGTTCAGATCCGAAGTTGCTGGTGTCATCAGCCCTCCCTCTGAAAGCTGGCTCCGTGCCTGTCAAAAAAGGCATGTTAATGTTATGAATGACTATTATTAAGACAAAAACAACCACCCCTTATCTACCTACAGAAGGACATGACATGAGCACGTGCATATGCTTGTGCACATGCCCCCACACACACTGCTACTGTCTTAAAGTTTGGTGCGCGTGCATGCATGCACGCCTAATCTCTCCCCCTTTGCCTCAAGTCAAGTGTGCATTTTAGAGGTTGTCCTCACCTGCACATGTGTGAAGAGCAGGAAGATTGGATGTTGAGGATGAAGAGGCAGGGCAGGAGGTTCTCCTTGTGAGCGGCCCTGGTCCTGATGCTGATTGCCCATCACCATGCTGTGGCTCATCAAACCCATTACCGGCATATCAATGCTGAACAGGAACGACTGTTTCCATCTGCACGCATGCACACAGACATACACACACACACGAGAGGGATATATATGTGGCCTGCGTTATCTCTTTACCGTAATATTTTTATATTTTTAATATTTTTAAGATGTTTAGTGACTACGCCACTCTCATTTGTTAGGGTGAGAGAACCCAACCATCAAACACTTGATTTGACTTTCCCCGCAACAGGTTAGTGAATAACAAGAGATACAACTGTCATACAATTCAGAGTTCTTTTTATTTTCTTTCTTTTCGTAATGAATCTCTTCTTTCTGAAAATATGCCTCACGGGCTCAGTCAAATATAAAAATAGAGCATATGAACCTTTTACAGTATTTATAGGCACGTCATCTCAATATACAAAATTGTGCAAATGTGCTAGTTATGCAAAAGTGCTAATTGCACGAGAGGTAGACCAAAAAAACAAAAATTGCACTGCAAACAGAGTTAGTAAATCAAATAAAAAATAACAAACTGCCAAAAGGGCAAAATTGGTAATGGCCACCACACACACACACAAGCCTGTTAGACACACGTCTTTGGTCTCCCCCTACAGCAAGTAGGCTATAGGTTCCAAAAGGAGTCTTGAGATTTAAGATACGCCTCCCAGTAATACTTCAGTGTTCATACCCTAATCATATACACAAGCTCCGTCTTGGCGGTTACTAAGTAGAAACTTACACGAGCCCGTTCGTCTCGGATGTTAGAGTGAAACTTACACAAACCCCCTCGTCTCGGACGTCAAAGTGAAAAGGTTGCACAGGATGAATCACTCACACAATAGGACAAAACAAAACAAAAGGTTGGGAAAAGAACAGTGATGCCCCCCTTCTCTAGTGACACTGCATCAGTGTAGTCGAAGGCACCAACTCCTCCTATGTACATTTAACGAGAAAGTTACCATTAGAAACGGCATTTATAACCCGATTCAACAGGAGTTGTGTATTGTGGAAATGTGGGCGCTCCCACAGGTGCAACCACGACACCACAGCGCGATATCAAAGGCACCACGCTGCCAGTCCCGCCATCACACCTGCGGAGCACCCCCACTCCCACCCCACACAACTCCCTACACAAGTCAAGTGCTAAGCGTCGAAACTCTTACAGAAAATGCCGGCATTACCTCTGGTTCTCTCGAAGCGGCATGCAAGTAGTCAACCACACAGGACACAAAGTGGAAGAACATCACCAGCGACACTGTGATAGAGTAACACTACATCAGTCACAATAGAGACTACGTTCGCAAACACGAGAGAAGCGTACAGAACGCATCTTTTACCTTGAGTTTGCCCAGCTCAGCACACCATCCCAGAACAGCAGCCGACGCCACGCCAGCCGCCGATGGACAGGGCTACAATTAAGTTAAATGGTGTCAGTAACCAACAACTAAGTACATTACAATGCACCAAAAAGAGCAATAAGCCAACCGAGAAGGACGCCTACCTTTCCTGTACGATGGCTCAACCAGAGAGAGAGCGGTGTACCCCACGCTACACTCTGCAGCATCAAAAACATAGCCTCTTTGCTAGCTAGTTACCACCGGAATGATATACGCTACCCACCGGAAGGAAAAGGGGAGCGTCGTTACCCCGTCAGAATAAAAGTTCAGGATAACCACCGGTTACACATAGAATACACTACATAAAAAAAAAACACACCCATCATTTTAATGCAGAACACCAGGCTGAAGATACACAGCTTCTGGCCTGTGCAGGGATCACTACAGTGCCAGTGTTTTGTGTTATCCTCTATACATATTGCAATAAACGAACACAGCACAGAAAGGAATTACTGTTTGAAATATGTATAGTTCTAGTGCAGAACAAAACAGATTCAGTGTTTTCGAAGAGGGGATGTCTGCGCTTCAGCCTTGGTGGTGCTCACCGTCGAGGACAGCAGTATAAAGACAAGCTGGGCTACTTCACAGTGACTAGACCCAGAGATGACTGGAGCACTCAGCAACTTTTTTTAGAGGTTTTTTATTTTGGTGCACAAAATGACTGACGTTTCGGCGCACCTGCGCCTTCCTCAGAGTGCGCCGGTGCGCCGAAACGTCAGTCATTTTGTGCACCAAAATAAAAAACCTCTAAAAAAGTTGCTGAGTGCTCCAGTCATCTCTGGGTCTAGTCACTGTGAAGTAGCCCAGCTTGTCTTTAGATTCAGTGTTTTACTCACCACTGTGTGCAAGTTTCTGTGTTCAGCTCAGGTGGAAGCCTCCATCACAACATGTTGGTACTGACATCAACCATCCTTCAGAAAACTGCCTCTCTGCCTGTCAGAAATAGCAAAATTATGTTACCACAACAAGGTAATATCTTAAAGATATCCTTAACCAAAGACAGACAGACACACACTGCCACTGTCTTGGTTCTAGGAGACACACACGCCCTTTAAGGGTCACATGTATAATGACCGGGTTCTCACTTACTCACTCGCACACTCCTTTTCTCCTACGTTTGCCACAGACAATGCAGTGAGTTTTTAAAAATTGGCCATGTGTGAAGGGCAGGAAGAGGTTGAGGATGGAGCTGCCAGTCAGGAGGTCCAGAGCTGTCCTGGTCCATCACCATCATGTGGATCATCAACCCCAACTTCTTATATCTGCGTGCACACATTCTCTCTCTCTCACACACACACACACACACACACAATTGGAGAGATACAGGTTATATGGCACATCAGGAGGCAGGGGTATAATTGCGCTTAGATGTTTAGAAATAAGTAGGTGCATGGACCCAAAAAGTAGAGTTCAATGTGGGAGCACACTTAAGACACTAGGTCAAGTCACTACTCTCTGATGGCAGTAACCTGAAACGTCTGCTCTACCCTGCTCTGAGAATTGTTTAAAAAAAAAACCTGAACCTGCTCCCACATTGAACTATATGGCACATTTAAAATCAGACCCAATGACAAGTCAAGTCAATGTAACGGACATGAACCGACCATTACATTAAAATAACAAACTTAACAGTCTTTGGATGATTGAAGAGGCAGGAGAGATGAGGGGTCTCGATCCAGTAGCATTTATTTACTTCCCAATCTGAAACAACAGACAGGGCGGACACAATGAGGCACACTGCAAGGGGGCGAAGCAAACGGCATTCCTGCGACACAATAGGCTCGTTAGCACCTGTTAACTTCATAACGATCGCGGACATTAATAGCGCTAATTTACATACTTTGAGCGAAAATTGCAACGAAAATATCAACACAAACGTAACAGAATATGCTCCCATCAAAGATCAATAAAATAACAGAGAAATTAAAGTACAGAAACATCATTAAATAGTTTGTGACACGGAGGAAAAAATAACACAGCTTACCCCTTGCCAGAAGTGAGGAAGATTTCCGGGGTGCCACACCAATTAACGCCCCATCAGAAACAATGGGTAACGATAAACCCATCCCAAGTACATTATACATTATAGCCCATATATTTTGAGAAGTTCACTAAGAGAACATATAAAGGTTTATTTTTAGCACTGCTACATCAAGTCATTATGACAAATATACACACAACATCTGAAACTTAGGAAGGGCGGCCTGTTAGCTTGCCTTGAAGCTAAATAACATTAGCCAAAACCGCTAGTTGGTGGGCCGAGGTAAATGTTCGCCCTCCGACTGAAAGTCAACTCGTAAAGTAACCGTTATGTATATTCATGCATTTATATTGAAATCTTACCGACAGTTGAGTGATCGCTGCAGCGAAATCCATTCAGTCGTTTTAAAAAGTCCTGTGCGGCGCTTGTGTTGTCATTCGGCAGCATGTCTTGAGAAACTTGAACAGCCAAAGGGGCGTTACTGTGAGGGCGGTCTAGTAAGGAGGAATGGGCGTAGCGGTATTAGCTGGACAAGACGCAGCTGGACCATATTGTACTAATTAGGCTACATCAGGGCCGTAATGTGCAATATTTACTCTTCCTATGTTATTGCATAGAAACGACCACCTAAGCATCCTTGTATTATTTCTGCTTAATTACCTTGTAAACAATTGAGTAGTTATATGGATATAAGAATCAGGGCCGTAAAACGCATGATCACCTATTCCACTCAATTTTATGGAAATTACATATTTTCAGGGTCTTAAAATGTCTTATCTCTTATTTCCACTCAATTACTTAGTTATTATCATTTTTAATACAACATAGACTTGCCTACTAAGTGATTCAAGTACACAGACAAACACATTGTGTGCAAAACTTTATTTATTTTTCCAATCAGTTATGAGATTCATGTTCACTGATGTGAGGTTGTCAATCTGCCACCATCCAGAGGAAGTCCTGTGAACACAAACAAACAAACAGAGAAGTCAACTGCAAGACCGGTTTCATGTTCTGATGTGAGGTTGTCAATCTGCCACCATCCAGAGGAAGTCCTGTCAATTCACCATCGCTAAATTTGCTTCTGAAATGCAGTACCATGTTAAATACTTCTGTACTTCAAGCACACTCGTTCTAGTTGTACGCTGCCCGCTCTGCTTGCAGTATGGCTCAGAGACGCTGACGTTGTTTAATTGAGTACCCTGACACACAAGGGTGGAGTTTGAGACGCACCACACAGTGCTTTCGCACGCAGGCAGCAACCAGGGTAACTTTCAAGGTGAGCTAAAATGGTCTTGATGTTGATTTCATCCACCTTCAATCGTCGAATTACTTTAGCCTTATGCAAACATGTTTTATGAGTTAGTGTTAGGTTTATGTTTGTTCTGGAAATGAAACGGCATACAGAAGTACCTTTACAATGGAAACCACTAGCTAGCTCTGCCCACCATGTTTTCAATGACTGAAGCTAGGTGCTAGCTAGAGTTTGCCTTTGTAAATCAGCAACGATGTCAGCCTGAGGAAGATTTACAACGTGCATTTAACATGGTACTGCATTTCAGAAGCAAATTTAGCGATGGTGAATTGATAACATAAAAAAATAAACGTGGTGAAACCGGTCTTGCAGTTGACTTCTCTGTTTGTTTGTTTGTGTTCACAGGACTTCCTCTGGATGGTGGCAGATTGACAACCTCACATCAGTGAACATGAATCTCATAACTGATTGGAAAAATAAATAAAGTTTTGCACACAATGTGTTTGTCTGTGTACTTGAATCACTTCATAGTAGGCTAGTCTATATTGTATTAAAAATGATAGGGTGAACTAAGGTAATTTGGGACATCAGCCAAAGTGGGACAAATAAGGTTTTGGGTTGTTTTCTTTCTAAATATTAGCAGCCAATCACAAAATGGGATGTAATATTGTTACTGCAACTGTCATGTATAAGGAACAATAATTTTATTTGGTGTTAAGTATGATAAAAGAAATGAGCAAAGGTTTGAAGTGACAGTGGATCCAACACTTGTCAGTTTAGCTAGCTGACATGTCGATTATGCTATCAGATCATAAGGATATTATGGCTGAATTAGTGATTATATGGTACAAAATATGATTGAAATATATGTTGTTTTACTAAAGGTTTAACTCAATATCAAAACAT
>NC_085878.1:35104341-35111841 GCF_034702125.1 Engraulis encrasicolus
ATTCAAACAAACTGCGAGCTTCCACTTGTCGAGTAATATGAGACATCATCTTTCCACCCCTCCCCCGCTCTCGGATTGGCTCCATAACTCAGGCTAGCGCTTTTGGACGAGCTTCCCCGCTGTCACTATTTCCCAATGTCAAGTGTATGAGCCTTGGTAGTGCGTCTACATTGGTAGCGTGTCTAGCCTCCGTAGTCACGCCCAGTGATTGGATACTCCGCAGAGTTCACCAAAGAGTATCCAATCACTGGGCGTGATTACGGAGGCTGACACACTTCGAAAGGCGCCCACTAGACATTGGGAAACGGCCTGTCTGTCCCAGGCTATAGGAGGGGTGGGTAGGGCTGCACGATTATGGAAAAAATCATAATCACAATTATTTTGGTCAAAATCGTATTCACGATTAGGCCTATTGATCACGATTATTGATTTTTTGCAGATTTTTTTGAAAATTATAACAAGATGAAACAAAACCAAGAATGAACTATATACGGGGTGAGCAAAATCAAATGAATTGTAATAATTATGTAAAGACAATAGCATGAAACTTCGGTGGACAGATTTCTGCCCAGAAACACCAGCCTGTCAGTATGTTCTGGCTTCAAGGACGCTCTCAAATGTAGGTCACTATTGCCACGATTAAATCACGATTAAAATTTCAACTTCGATTTCACTAATTTATCACGATTTTCGATTATTTTTGATTAATTGTGCAGCCCTAGGGGTGGGCATGGGCATGACCATGTGATGAGGCGGTGAGTCACTGGTGGGTCGCTCATCAGATATGAGGAGGGGACATGCACAGGCAGGGTTCCAGCCCACGCAAACACACAGCTCTATTGATCTATCCCTCCTCCTTATTATCTCTCCTTTCTCTCGCTTTCTTTTTGCCCTGTTTGTAGTCCCATTTTTCTTGCCATCCCCATCCTCCCCATCCTCCCCATCCTCTCATCACTCATTATTTCTCTCTATCTCTATCTCTCTCTCTCTCTCTCTCTCTCTCTCTCTCTCTCTCTCTCTCTCTCTCTCTCTCTCTCACTCACATACACACACACATACAAAGGAAGCTTGGCGTGACTTCGAGCATGTGGACAGACAGTATATCTGTCTTCTGCCACATGACTGAGTGCTTTTGGGAAATGTCAGCCGTGTCTGTCGACGTCGTAGCTTCTTTCAGGATGTAGCAACGTAGCACGTCCCGTCCCCCATCTTTCTCAAGCGCTTAAACTGATGGCTGCTGCTCTGGCAGATTTGTCCCTGTGTGTGTGTGTGTGGGAGGGGTGGAGGTGGGAGAGAGGGCAGGCCAGTGGTAGTGTGGTGGGCGGCGGCTGGTGGATTTACTGCCGGTGCTTTGTTCCAGGCCAGTAGCGACTGCAACGCTAGGCCATGCGACTGTCGGGTACTGTGATGGAAGCTCCAGGCGTGAAGGTCACTTGGCCGCGATCTCGCACCCAATTCTCCCCATCGATTCCCAGTGTCATTAGCTTACTGTTGTAGAGGGTCTGGTTGTGCTACATGCTGGAGTTTGTCATGGTTGCCCGTGCGCGTCTCAAGTAGAAACATCAGAAGAGTGTTGCAAGATACATGCTGGTCATCTCTCACTTTGACCTACAGTACGTATAACACTGGGCTACAAAATATCTCAACGTTTTCTCCCATGTCGTCCATCTGATGTATGTATTTTTTAAAGGGACACTGTGCAGGAAATGGTCAAAAAAGGTACTGCAACTTTGCTGCTCATTGAAACTGGGCTGCCTATTGCCGGATTTGATCTTTACATGAAAGTTGACTAAGTAATAAACAAATATTTTCTAGTATGGTCCAAGTAGAGTCATTTTTGCTGCTAAAAATGGCTAATTTTGGAAATTCAAAATGGCGGACAATGGAGAAGATCCCCCTTTTCATGTATGCAATTTTTCCAGTCATAATGAATACTTAGAATTTGATGGTGGTGGTAAGTATTCATGAAAAAGGTAACATAAGTGAATGGGCAGCATGAATTCTGGAAATAAACAACTAAAAATCTCACACAGTGTCCCTTTAATCACACTTTCTCCTGATATACCTCCGTGTGGGTCAATTATGTTTTTTCGGCTCAGCCGTCAGGTGGTACAACCACAATAATGTCCATAAATTAATGAGTAATTGGTCATTAATGAACTGCAATGAATATGCTTCTTAGATAATCCACCAAAAACAAAACAAACAAACAAAAAATCCACACAATAGTGGCATTAGCTGTGGTTGTACCACCCTGATGTGTGCCACTACTCGAATTATAGTTGACTTAAACTGTATATGAAAAAGTCTGAAGGCAGCTGAAACCAGTCTTTTCAAGTGCTGACATGCTGTATCTCAATACTGGCATCATTTGCTTCATGCCACCTTGGTTGGTTTTAACATGCTGTGACAACTGGCAACTGTGAAGCCATTTTTCTGTCCAAAATGACATCAGCTTCTGGGATTTGCCAAGGGGTCGATAAAATATTAAATAGGCTGATAATCATGATTGACAAGAGTCTTATCACAAACTCGATGTGCAAATTATTTAGTTGTCCAGCCCTACTTTGGCCCATCCAGCGCAGAAGTTGGATTCAGTCCAATGATGGGTGGAGGACCAGTGTTTATTTGGAGAGGATGCACAGATCCAAAATGTTTTTTCATAGGTGCTACAATAGAGTCAGACAGTGAAAGAAGACTGGTCTGCACACTGCACTTGTCCTCCAAAAACGAAATTTAATTTAGTCATAAAAACATACATTTCAATTCTCTCAATCATCAGGCATTACCCCCTTAACGGAGAGCATCTGGTACAGGGGTCCCCAACCTTTCTGCGTCTGAGGGCTACCCGAGGGCTACCAAGGGCTACCGAGGGCTACCCCAGGACTACCAAGGGCTACCCGAGGGCTACTTATGTTCAAAATCCTCTACTGATGTCTTGACATCATTCCCAAATCACACTATGATTGAACGATAAATTTACTTATAGGTAATAAAGAAATTATCTCATATTTAAATTAAGAAAAACACCAACTGTGACTAAAATCTTATAGTCGTCACTATTAATTATCATCCTTGGAGGGCACATCAGAAGCTCCTGGAGGGCTACCTGGCGCCCGCGGGCACCACGTTGGTGACACCAGATTCTGGTATATCCTTATTGTTACCAAAATGGTAATGACCAAGTCCTAATTCGTTACTTAACAAGACTCCTTGCATTGACGTAGCAATGTTATCATGATGTAGTTGGGTGTTTTCAGCAAAGAGTGAGTAGCCCCATTGATGGGCCCATTTGCAAGAGTGGCTCAGTGGTTAGAGCGCTGGCCTTCAGATCAGAGGGTTCAAATCTCACCCTTACCAGCACCATCATCCATGGCTGAAGTGCCCTTGAGCAAGGCACCTAACCCCTCATTACTCCAGGGACAGTAACCTATACCCTGAACCTAAATAAGTGTAAGTCCGATTTGTAATAAATGTACTGCAAGTTTGTAATGTAATGTCCCCGATGTCCCTCAGTGTCCCCAGTGCCACCAATAGGCACTTGCTTTGCTATTTTCATGGGCAGCTACTCTTACTTGCTGCGGTCAGTATTTGTCTCTACAGCTGCTCTGCATGCATGGACATCTGGTGACAGTGAAATGAGGTCACTGTCACCGGGTCACAGCAGTCGGGCATGGTGTCTGTGGATGGTGGATGGCGGATGGGGATGGAGAAGTGGTGGTGGGGGTATGTGATTGAGCTGACCTATTAAGATAAGGCACAAGTCTCTATCGCTGCCCACAGCCAGAGAGCGGGTCCCTGGGGAGCCAATTACTGTACGTGAGCGAACTGCTCCACTTGCCCTCACCACCACCAACATCCATCCCCCCACCCCACCCAGCCACCCCATCCCAACTCCCCTGTCCAGCGGTGAAAGCAGCAGTTTTCATTTCTTGCCGATGATACAATCTACTCTCAATGTATTGCTTTTCGTGCAAGTTGCAACTCTCTTCAACAACTCCTGGAAAATAACTTTTTAAACATTTCAACGGCCCTGTGTGTTAGTTACAAAAATGACCTCCAACATACAGTAGACTACATACAGTATGTCACTGGCCTTGATATATTTTTTTATCTTACTCATAATTTACAGTGGTAGGTTTAAGGTGAAAAAAAAACCCATACAGCTTATCATTCACATAACTTATTCAGCTTGTGTTTCCAGTGCGTTTACAGTTAAGAACTTAAAGGGACACTGTGTGAGATTTTTAGTTGTTTATTTTCAGAATTCATGCTGCCCATTCACTTATGTTACGTTTTTCATGAAGACTTACCACCAGTATCAAATTCTAAGTATTCATTATGACTGGAAAAATTGCGCTTTTCATACATGAAAAGGGGGATCTTCTCCATGGTCCGCCATTTTGAATTTCCAATTTAGCTGCAAAAATGACTGTACTTGGACTATACTAGAAAATATTTGTTTATTACTAAGTAAACTTTCATGCCAAGATCAACTTTGGCAATAGGCAGCCCAGTTTCAATGAGCAGCATAGTTGCAGTACCTTTTTTGACCATTTTCCTGCACAGTGTCCCTTTAAAATTGGCCCCAGATGTGACTCAGACTAGGGCACTGACTGTCTGTCTGTCCTGATCCCCCCTATCTCTCTCTCCTAACCATTACCTGTCATGTCTTTACTGTGATTATCAAATAAAGCCATAAAATTCCCTGAAAATACCTAGCCTCCTTCTTCTTATTTTTCATCCGTAATATCACCAAACGCTGACCAAGCGATCTCACCTTCACTACCAACAAACCAACCCACCCCATCCCGATTCTGCCCCCATCCATCCCACCATCCCTTCAGCATCAGTGAACTATTGATCGTCTACTGTTGTTTTTCTCACGACTGGCCCCGGCTAAGAGCGGGAGCCTGAGAGCTGGGACCCTGGGGTCCGCGGGAGCAGATTTTTGGGCTAGATGACAGATGACACTGGGAATAGCTTCTGTTCGCTAAGATGATGACTGCATTTTTTTTTTGGGGGGGGGGGGGTGTCTGTTGCAGGGCAAAGAAAGGGTTTGGGCTGTTGTGTGTGTTCCTTGCTGTGTCTGTGTGGTGCTTTTTATTTAGTTAAATTTGTGTGTATTGTTTTTCGTGAGTTTGTATTTTTCCGCGGGTGCTCACAGTATGACTGACATGTTGACGGGAAGGGTGATGGGTAGGTGGGTGGAGGCACACCAGGGGAACAAATAAGAAAAAACTGCATTAAAAAGTTGATGGGAAGAGGGAAAGAATAGTAATAGAAAGAACAATGATAGAGATGAGAGTGTTTGAGGAGTTCAGCCAGCAGAGCATTTAGCACTATAGCGCATAGCCAAGAGAATATACAGGACAAGAAGGAAAACAAACAAACAGTATGTCAATGCAAGAGGCTGTGGAGGCTGGTTAAGGCTTGGGTCATTTCCTCCTGTGAGGAAAGGTAAGGGGAAATGTGTGACAGTTAAAGAGGCAGTAGCTAGCTAGCGATTCTTCCTGGGTGGCTTCCAGTGAGGTTAAGGATGTACTGTACAGTTAAAACAAAATGCAGTGTCAATTCAACACTATCCTGGGACCAAATCCACTCTAGCGGATGTTCATTCAACTCTTTAAGTGTTGAACTAACACTGCATGTCTTACTGTGTGTAAATGGCTGAAGTGAGGCTGGCAGGAGGGAGGCTTGCGTAACCGGCCTCTTGTCACGTCTGCAGAGCAAACCCTCTGTCTGTTTCTCTCTCCTCCCTGGAGATACAGTTCCACATCTCCCTTCTCTCTCTGTCTCTCTCTCTCTCTCTCTCCCTCTGGCCTCATACCCCCCACTCCCCATCATGCCCTCACACTTCCTCTCTTCCTATATTTCTTTTCCTCGTGTTTTTATTTCCCTCCATGCCAGTTTCTCTCTTTGCATCCACTATATCTCTTCCTCTTCCTCTTCCTCTTCCTCTTCCTCTTCCTCTTCCTCTTCCACTTCCACTTCCACCTCTCTCTCTCTCTCTCTCTCTCTCTCTCTCTCTCTCTCTCTCTCTCTCTCTCTCTCTCTCTCTCTCTCTCTCTCTCTCTCTCTCTCTCTCCCAATCTCCTTTCTTACCACCCCACCTCTGCTTATTCTCCTGTAACATCAGGGCCAGAAGCAATGACAGAGAGCTGTAACATGTTTTCATAACAGTGTTGCCCAGTTCGATCATTAGTTTTTCTTGGAGTGCAGTGCTGTCATGGCCTACATTTCAGGAAATTTAGTCTGAAAACATGCAGCCTCCACACAATGTCCTGGATAAGGCCAAGTGTTGGTACAATACACACTAGATTGGATTTAGTGGATCTCTAAAATGACTTCACTTCAGTCTGTTGGTCACCAGCTGAGGAACAATTAGTTAGACTTCTAAACTCAGTGCATTTTAAATTAACCCTTTTGCTCTTTATGTTAGTGTAAGTGGACCCCCCCCCTTTAAACTTTGCATATTGTATCTTATCTTGTTGTTTTACCTCATTATTTTAACCCACTTTTTACGTTATGCTTTAGGAGTCATCCTTATTTTTCTACTGCCGGTTACTTTATATGAATGTTGTTTTATTCCTATTTATTTATTTCTTTAACTGTAAATATGCAGAGGCCATCACCACGTCATCATGTGACTACATGTAAAATGACAATCTTGACAATCTTGACAATCATAGTTGTTTCTGTCAAGACTCTGAAGTTGAGCTATTTTGCCATCTTTCTCCTTCCTTGTGTGAGGACTGTGAATGTTACTTTGGATTATGCACGGACCCGGTCCAAAGGGCCTGTCTACTTGAGGCCTGTTCGCTGTCATGTACACTTAATTTTGATGTTAAAATATATGCCCCATTCTGAAAGGCAGAAGAACCACCAATGAATCATAATGAGTCCTCTGGTACCGTAGGTAAACCACCAGGTTTAATGGGAGAGTTTAAGGAAGCCCTTTGAAATCGATGGGAGCCAATTAGTCTCCTGAGTTTAATGAGTGTTTGGAGTTTAACGCTTTGTGTTTTATCTCTTTTAAAACAAGCCAGTAGAGAATTCTAATTTTTTCGCTGAGTAGTCATCACTAGCTAATTGTTTTTTTGTTGTTGTTATTGTTGTGGATGGGTGGTTGATGGTTGTTCCCCTCGTGATTATGTCTCATTTGCTTAGCCGCGGTGGTGTCGGAGGACCTAATAAAGACCAGCATTTTGTTTTGTTGACTTTTAATTGCCCAGGGGAGATGGGGTGAACAGGATACGGTATTTAAAGAACAGACGATGGAATACCCAAGTGGGTGCTGCTCACACTTCAGGTGAGTCAGATTTTTTTTCCAACCAACCAATCCCGATAAAGGCTGGCTGGCTGGCTCACTGGCCAGTGGCTCACCGTGCTGCACTGTGAAGGCTCCATGTGTTTGCCTCAGCATAAGGAGCTAAAATAGGAATGTGGTAAAAAAAAATCAATAGCACGGTTGCCACATATCCCCAGTGGACCCAGCCC
>NC_085878.1:35121841-35131841 GCF_034702125.1 Engraulis encrasicolus
ACTCAGAGACAAAAAAGCAATGTAATTGTGACTTTTCAGTGGCTCAGCGGTTCAGTGAAATTCTAGCCCAAAATACACCTTGAATGCCCTTACATAACTCAGCAGCACAGTCCCTGTATCTTTTTTTGTCTTCACTCTGCAATTTGGTGAAGACATCAGCATTTCCATTGATGGGAGCAAAAGAGAGGCGAAAAAAATCAGCATATATTTTCAGCTGCCTCTGGGCTGTTATTATGATTGCCTTCCTTTGTTCAAAGAAACTGAATTCAGACAGTAAAAATGGCAGTTTAAATTGACTGAACTGCTCAACAGAATTTCTTAGACGTAAAGACTACATAGCTGCCTATGCCTATAGGCAAGGCAAGGCAAGTTAATTTGTATAGCGCATTTCATACACAGGTGCAACTCAATGTGCTTCACAAAAAAACTAATGCAATAAGAAAAGAAACAAGAAAGAAAGAAAGAAATTAGAGTCAAAGAAAAATTAAAGCATTAAGATAAAACATATGGTAAAATAAAAAACAAGAATGAATGTATAGCAAAGCATAATAAAAGCATGAAAATAGCATAAGCATCATAAAATCCCCTGTTTTTGGGAGCACCGTGGTTCAGTGGGCTAAGGTAAGGTACTATTACACTACGGACCGATTCATATCCTGATCCTTACCCATCTCTCTCCCCACTCATTTCCTGTCTCTCTGTAGCTATCCTGTCTGAATAATACAGGTGTGAAAGCGCATTAAAAAAAATATCCTGCTTTTATCTGCTCTTTCAGATGACTCAAACATCGAGACGTCGGGGTCTTCGGCCTCTCCTCAGGATCCAGTTACCATGGTGACGCCCCCTGACCTGCTGCCTAGCTTCATGATGCTGGAGGAGGAGGAGCAGGAGGAGTCCGTGTCCGTTGTCCAATCGGATCCCTCGAGCCTGTCGAGGGGCACAACGAGACAGCAGCCGGCGCTCTCCTCCCTCTTCACCCTGCTGGCTAACGCGGCACGAAGACCACAAAACCTTCTGGCACCTAGAACCTCCCCGTCGGGTCCCTCGGGAGGCAGAACCAACAACCGGACCACCCACTGGCCCGACGACGAGCTGATCGAACGGGCCGAGCCATCCTTCATTTCTTCCTCATCATCGTCATCGTCGTCGTCGTCATCTTCTCCTTCGTCCTCGATCCTTGGGCCCATTGGAAACTATTCCTTCAGTCCAGGTTTGACCTCTGACCTCAGCATGCCCCCAGCTCAGTCTAACATCATAACACCATCTCCCGTTCGGTCTCAGTCTGGTTCTCTCTCCATAACTCCATCCCAAACTCAATCAGAGCACATCTCTCACTCTATAACATCATCATCTCCAGTCCAGTCTGGGCTGTCCACCTCTCACTCCACTACTCAATCTCCAACTCATATCGAGCCTGTAACACCAGCCATAACCTCACTCCTAGGTTTTGCTTTCACCTCCAACAGGCAGCCAAAGATAATGTCTCAGCCCATCTCTCAGACCATAGCATCATCTCCAGCTCATCCGGAGTCTATCTCTAACATCCTAAATCCATCTCTAGCTCATCCTGAGTCTATCTCTAACATCATAAATCCATCTCTAGCCGAGTCTGAGCCCATCTCTCACACAGGCATAACGCCATCATCTCCAGTACAGTCTGAGCTTAACTCTCACCCTGTGACGCCATCCTCAGCTGACCCCATGTCTCACACCATAACAGCATCTGCAGCTCAGTCTCTGTCCTTATCTAAAACCTCAACTCCATCTTTCTTAGCTCAGTCTCAGTCTCAGCCCATCTCGACCTTCACAACACCATCTCCCTTCGTCTCTCACGCCATAATTCTGTCTCCTGTTCAGTCTAACACCATCTCTCAAACCCTAACATCACCATCTCCATCTCAGTCCGAACCCTTATCTAACAGCTCAGCTCCACCTCCAGCTCAGTCTCAGTCTCAGCACATCTCTCCCTCCACAACATCATCTCCACTACACCTAGCTCCGTCCAAGTTTGTCTCTCACACCATAATTCGATCTCCTGCTCAGTCTAACACCATCTCTCAAACCATGATGCCATCTCCCACTCAGTCCGAGTTCAGCTCTCACACCACAATTACATCTCAAACTCACTCTGAGTCTACCTCTCACATCACAGCACAATCTCAAGCTCAATCAGTGACGGTAGCTCCCTCCGTGAACCCACTACCAGGCTATGCTTTCAGCCCCTCCAATAGACCAGTGACTGTGGCTGAACTGGCCTCTCACACCATAACATCATCTCAGGCACAGTCTGATCCCATATCTAAAACTTTATTTCCATCTCCACCTCAATCTGATCTCTTATCTACAACCTCAATTCCATCTTCTCAGTCTGATCCCATATCTAAAACTTTATTTCCATCTCCACCTCAATCTGATCTCTTATCTAAAACCTCAATTCCATCTTCAGCTCAAGCTGAGCCCGTAACTCTCTCTATAGCCAAACTACCAGGTCAGTCTGTGCACACCTCTAACACCATAACCCCAGCTCACTCTGAACCCATCGCTCACTCCATAAAAGCCGTCTCTCCAACCATAACCCCGTCTCCAGCTCAGACCATCTCTCACGTTATTATGCGATCTCAAACTCAGCCTGAGACCGTAACTCTCTCTGTAACCCCAATGCCAGTCTTTGTCTTCAACCACCACAGCATGCCAGTGGTGCCATCTGAGTCCTTCTCTCACACCGTAACGACATCTCCAGCTGAGTTTAATTCCACCTCTCAAACCATACCAACCATAACGCCATCTCCAGTGCGGTCTGACATAATTTTGCACACCATGAAGCCATCTCGGTCTGAATCCCGCTTTCATCACATCATAACGCCAAATCCAGCTCAGCCTAACGCTGTCTCTAAAACCATTACGCCATATTCAGATCAGCCTAACACTATCTCTAAAACCACAACGCCATATCCATCCCAACCTAGCACCATCCATCCCACCACAACACCACCTGCTGCTCAATCTGCATTTCTAACTCCCTCCATAACCCCACCACCAGGTCAGTCTGAGCACCGCTCTAACACGATAACCCCATCTCCCTCAGTTCAGTCTCATCCCATCGCTCAAACAATAACACCATCTCCAGCTCAACCTGACACCCCCTCTCAGACTATAACATCATATCCAACTAAATCTGAGTCAATCTCGAATGCCATAATCCCATCTTCCCCAGCTCAGTCTGAACCCAGCGCTCACATTATAATGCGATCTCAAACTCAGTCTGAGACTGTAGCTCTGTCCATAGCCCCACTAGTACCAGAATTTTCTTCCTCCCCCTACAGCAGGCCAGTGACACCGATGCACATTTCATCGTCACCCTTGCCACCGGAGTCATTACGCCCGTCATCATCATCATTACCGTCATTAGCCAAATCACGGCCATCAGCGACGAGAGCAGCAGCAGCAGCAGAGCCATTGGAAGAAGAAGGAGCAGCAAGGCCATCATTCCCAGTGTCACAGAGCACACACTCGCACAATCATTTACCCCAATTTGTCTCTCCCCCTCCCACGAGGCTCTCCACTCCTCACGTCATGTCACACAGCCGATGTCTCTCAGATAGTAGCAACAGTAACAGCAGTAGTGGCAATAGTAGTGGCTCTATTCTCAGATCAGGACAGCCACAGAGCACAGAGGCACCAGCAACATCACATCCTCCTCCTACCCCTCCTCCACTTCTCCGCCTCACTACAAACAGCCCAGACCTTGTTACAGCAGACAAAGGATGGGTTAATGCCGCTTCTGTGAGGAGCGCTCCCCAAAGACGTGTCACAAATGAGCAGTTGGCTCTCTCTCCTTTCTCATTGTATGCTGCGTTAGTTACATCCAGCTCATTTCACAACGCAGAAGGAGAGACGAATGATGCACCGGGGGAAATTAACAACAGCAAACTTGCAAATGAGAATTTTGAGCCGTATGAAGTGACCGCTGCCGCAACACATCATCCTGCTCCTGCTTTACTTACAGCGAGTCCAGTCGACTCAATTGGCAGTGCTGTAAGCAGCACAAGCACAAAATCATTGGCAGGCCCAGTCCAAAACACTATCCGCTATCCGATCTTTAGCACTGCCTTGCATATGCGGCAAACTTCAACAAAAGGTCAAACTAGTTCAGAATACACGACTGATATCCACACCACTCCAAAAGCGCCATTTATTACAGTGTCGATCAAACACAACAAGACTGTGGAAGTGGTCCCAGCTTCATCCTCATTCGTTTTGTCGTCAGCCGCACACCAGGCCCAGGAGAGGTCCAGGCCATCTGTAGCAGTAAAAGTGGCTTTGACTCTCTCTACAAAGGCGGGTGGTGGGGGTGTCGGTAGCAGTGGCACCGAGCCAAATGCAGGTCTCGTTAAAGCTGTTAATTCCGCCTCAAACACGCCGCCAACTGTCCAGCAATCAACCGGCGGTCGGACTCGTATGAAAACATATGCTGATGGGT
Organism: Engraulis encrasicolus; assembly: GCF_034702125.1. Taxonomy (NCBI): domain Eukaryota; kingdom Metazoa; phylum Chordata; class Actinopteri; order Clupeiformes; family Engraulidae; genus Engraulis; species Engraulis encrasicolus. Next base: position 35,126,322 of record NC_085878.1, read on the forward strand.
TATTTACATTTTCATCGTCCAGTGTAGTAACAGAACAACTAATAAACAGACTAATGACACCTCCCTCTGCGTCCAGAGAGAGCGTTTTTCCGACCACTGGGGCTGGCTCTGCGACACAGACTCACAGTTACAAGGAAGCCACTCCAGATGCTGCTTTGCACACAACAGCTGCCTCAAGAGATACAAAAGCGATGACTGCAGCCCCATATATTTCTTTAAATACGCCATCAAACATCTTTAGCGATAAGGTTAGAACAGTGCAACTAGCAGAAACGGCTTCTGTAGTCATTCTTTCAGCAACAGCAACAGGCAAAATAAGTGTTTCTCCTGGTACAATGAGTACTACCAATTTCTATAACTCAGATGTTATCTATACCAATAAAAGAAGTGACTACACCTTTGAGAAAGTATCTAGCACCAACCCACTACTTTCAACCAGCCTTAAGGCCTTCAGCCACAGCCCTCTCCTTGTCCCTTATGCGACAGACAAGGAGCCAACTCCAGCCAAACTAACAACCATTTCCCGTGTCTCAAATATTGTGTCTATAAATAAAAGAGGTGGGTACACCAGTGCCTTTGAGAAAATATTTAGTTCTAACCCATTTAAACCGATCAGCCTTAAAACCGTCCACAAAAGTGCTCTCAGTGTCTCTCCTGTGACAGATGAGGTGACAGACAAAGACAGACAAACTCCCACTTCCTTAATGACTTTAGGCTCAGATATTATGTCTATGATTAAGAGAAGTGAGTACAACAGTGTCTCGGAGAAAATATTTAGCCCACTCAGACCAACCAGCCTGAAATCCCTCAGCAACAGTCCTCTCAGTGTCTCTCCTGTGACAGACAAGGTGAGAGACAAGGACAGACCCACTCCAGCTTCACTTACAGCATTACCTGGTGGCTCAAATATGTGGTCTATTAATAAAACAAATGCCTTCACAAATGCAGTCGAGAAAATATTCAGCTATAACCCACTAAGACCAGCCAGCCTTCAAACCCTCAGCAACAGTCATCTCAGTGTATCTCCCCTGACAGACAAGGCGACAGACAAGGACAAACAAACTCCCACTTCATTGAAGACTTTAACTGGCAGCTCAGACACTGTGTCTATGACTAAAATAGGGAAGGACACTAGTGGTTCTGTGTCTATGACTAAAATAGGGAAGGACACTAGTGGTTCAGAGAAAACAGTTAGCTCACTAAGCCCAACCAGCTTTAAAATCTTCAGCAGCAGTCCTCTCGGTGTCTCTCCCTTGACAGACAAGGTGACAGACAAGGACAGACCAACTCCCACTTCCTTAATGACCTTAACTGGCAGCTCAGTGACCTCTACTCTGACCTCTGACATCACATCAATGTCATTTCCCACTACCGCCGCTGCTCTAGATATCCTTCACACAGCAGGCAACAGGGTCTCCACCTCAGCGCCCCAGGGGCTGATCTCGTTAGCCACCCACAGTCACGTCCCCTCCGCGACCGGCTCCACTTCCCCTGGGTCGGCGTACCACCCACTGAGCACCCTAGGGGACAAGGCCAGTGTGCATCCGTCCCCTGATGTTACACTTCCAGCCATCACACTGTCAGATGTGGTCAGTGTCAATGCTTTGACTGTGCACTTGAGCTCTGATAGGCCAGCAGCCGACATCAATGCTGTCGGAATCAAAAGCGTAGTGCCGCCGACCTCAGCAGAGCTCTTAAGGCGTAGTGATTTGACACGCTTCATTTCACATTCACAGCCCCCACCACCACATGATCTCGCAGATCAGAGCACATTATCAAATCGTGGTGTAGTATTCAGTACAGTTAAAGGAGCAAATAAGTATTTAACAGCAATAACAACAACAACAACAGGAAGTGTAAGAGTGTCTAGACAGTCGCCTCGGACCGGAAGTTATCCCGACATGATCTCCAGCACAGCAGCAGCAGCAAAGGCAGCGGCAGCGGCAGCACCCCTCGGCAGATCTGAGGGCCTCTCGTTCTTGCCTTCTGACAGCAGCACTGTCTCTGCGCATTACGAAACGAATCCCTCAGCGGGGGCCTCAGCCAAATTGCCATCACTGCATGTGACGTGGCCTCTTCCCGCAGACAGCACCGCGGAGAAGTCAGCTCGCCGCCTTCTTTCCTCACTCTCACCTTTCCTTTCGACTGTCTTGTCGACACGTCGTGAGGAGAAGGGGCGAACACTCATTAGTCGCGTCTTCTCCTCTGAAGATGAACTGAGGCAGGTTGAGGGTGCTTTTTCCACTGCTATCACACAGGCGCCGGAGATTGCGCTAAGCACTACTGTTGTTCAGGCAGGTTCTTCTGACCTAGCTGGGGTCTTTTATGTAACCTTGCCTCCCGTCCACAGCCCCCGCACTGAGTGGGCAGAGAGATCGAGGCGGTCCCCCCCATCCCTATCACTGCCAGTAGTATCGGGCGGCACAGAGAAGAGTTACCACAGAGACATAATCAATGTAATGGACTCGAACACGCTAGAGGACACAGCGAGGTCAAGCAAATACACGTCCGAGGGAGATTCCAGCATGCTAACCACAAATCAAACGCTGACCCCTCGCTCTGATGTTTCAGATAGCTCCCCCTCGCACGCAGCCTCTGCAGAAGCCGAGGATGAAACACACACCACTAAACAAGCGGCACCGTCTGTGTCCACAACAGAACAGCAGCAGGCATATGAGAGCAGCACTAACTCAATAAACAACAATGTATCTAATTTCCTAAGTATATTTGAGTATTTGGCCACCTCGTCGCCTCACCTATTAAAAGATACTTTTACACAGAAAAAGTATATTGGCCCCAGCAGTAGTGAGGTTACTTCTTCGCCTCGGGGTTCTGACAGGCTGAGGGCGACCCAGGTACCAGCAGGACACAGCTCTTCTCCTTTACCTGTTAGTGAACGGCCATTTAGATCTAGAGCCGGTGATGGCTCCACTGCAACACAGCCTCAGGCTATGATGCTTTTAGGGACTCGTAGCAATAAAGATGAATCACACATGCCACCAGCTATCTCAATAGAAGAAGCCCTGATGGAGGAACCACCAGTAACCCACAGGCTGGCCATGTTTGAAAAAAGCAGAGTGGAGAACAGCAATGCTTCACAGCTGCAACCTAAAGCCAGCACAGTAATGTATGTAACTGGTAATGCACCACTTAGCAGCACTGTTTCTCCCTTTATCTCAGCAATAACCAAATTGCAGAATGTAGGGACATTGTTGTCTGTAAGCTCCCCATCCTCAAAGCCTGCAGTTTCAGATCAGAGACCTGATTCTGGCCTAATGTCTGCAGGAGGGCGATATCAGACTGTTTCATCTGCAGCGGTAGAAAGCAATGCAGTGGGATATACTTTATCCCCCCCAGGATACAGCAACAGCCTATCACTGACCAGCTCCAGCCACACATTAGCCAGTAGAATGTTGTCGATATCATCATCATCATCATCATCATCATCATCATCATCATCATCATCATCATCATCATCATTATCATCATCATCATCAGCATCGTCGTCATTGCAATCAATATCAATATCATCATCGTCATTGGCATCTTCCGCCTCAGTGCCGATTTCCCCCATCTCCCAATCACCCACTGCACTGACACCAACACCAGCGTATTTTCCAACGTCATCTTTGTCAACATCACCACAAGCTCCACCAGTTTCAGAGCTCTACATATCACACTCACCTATGACATTAAAACCAACATCATCACTTTTGCCACCACCACCATCCTCATCCTCATCAGAATTGCCCTTTTTCGCACCAATGCCATCGTCATTGTCATCATCACCATCATCATCATCAGCATCATCAGCATCAGCGTCATTGTCTCTGTCACCAACTACTTTATTATCACAACCATCAGCATCACCACCTCCACCATTTTCATTAGCATTTTCCCTCAAATCTCAATCACTTGGAACACAATCACCAGCTCTGTCATCATCAGTACTACCACCACAGGCACCATCATCTACAGTTTCACTGATACTTGTAGCAACATCAGCACCTTCTGTCACAGAATCATCACTGTCATCAGCTTTATCACAGTATATAACAGTACCATTGCCTTCTGCCCAATTTGTTTTGTCCTCCTCCTCTTCCTCTTCCTCATCATCATCACCCTCCCCCTCCTCCTCCTCCTCCTCCTCCTCCTCATCATCATCCTTATCCTCCCCCTCGTCATCCCCTTTTGCATTAACAGCACCTTTTGTACCCACGGTACACACATCATCATTGCCATCCCCATCACCATCACCTTCATCAATTCCATCGTTATCCCAGTTTTTGTCACTAAAACAATCATTACCAACATCACCATCATCATCCTCAACACCATCATCACAAACACCACCATTATTGTCATTGCCATCATCATCATCATCATCATCATCATCATCATCACAGTTATCATCATCATCATCTTCACCAGCACCATCATCATCATCACCATCATCATCATCATCACCAGCACCATCATCATCATCACCATCATCATCGTCATCATCACGACCACCACCACCACCATCATTATCATCATCATCATCATCATCATCATCATCATCATCATCACCAGCACTAGCACCATCACCGTTGCCGTCATCATCATCACCACCAGCAACTCCAATGACACCATCATCATCATCATCATCACCACCACCAGCAACTCCAATGACACCATCATCATCATCACCAGCACTATCATCATCATCTCCAGCACCATCATCATCATCATCATCATCATCATCATCACTCTCGTCTTCATCTTCACCAGCATTGAGACCATATTCCCCTTCACCTGAATCTACAACCAGTAGCCATCCTCTTGTTGAAATGGATGTGACTCATTTTCTAATTACAGAGGAACGAGCAACAATGGACGACTTCCTCACATCCAGCAGAGAGGCCGGCGCCTTCTCCTCCAAAGACAACTCCTCCATGGTGGTACTCCCACCCCGGACGAAGAGCACAAACTCCCCACAGTCCCCACCGTCCCCCGCCACGTCCTCTTCACACGCAGCATCATCCACCCAGAGGTCCTTTACACCACTCACCCCCACCACCACCACCACCATGGCTCCAACCACTGAAGCACCACCGACAACTACCACCACTACCACCACCACCACCACCACCCTGGCTACAACCACCACAACAACTACCACCACCACAGAACCACCAACCACCACCACCACCACAAGCCCCACCACCACGACTACCCTGTCACCCAGGACGTCACCTCCGGTGCGGCCACCAGCGAGGACCTTGACCATGCAGACTCCCAGGACTGTCCCGCCCCGGCTGACCACCACTACTGTCCTCTCCACAACCACCGCTGCTGCTGGACCGCCGCCAATCAAGTGTAACATTACCAATCGAATGTGGGTGAGAACAGGTAAGGGTCATAATAATTACATTAATAGTAATGATAAAAATAGTAATGATAATGATAATACCGGTAGAAGGGAAGTCACTTGCGCTCTAACCTTCTTGGTGCGTCCAGTCCAGGACGGTATACCAT
>NC_085878.1:35139341-35171841 GCF_034702125.1 Engraulis encrasicolus
TCCCAAAGCAGCCTGTCCGTACAGGTAGGATATTTGCTACATATCCTCTTTGATCTGTCTTTTTTTAAAGTATATTTTTGGGGCTTTTGAAGCCTTTATTAGTTTTTACGAGATCAGAAAGTGGAGGAGAGACAGGAAGCGCGTTGTTGAGAGAGAGAGACGGGAAAGGTTCGGCAAAGGACGAGCAGACGAGTGCCCTACCGTCAGCGCCACGGTAGGGCCATCTGCTTTGATCTCTAATCATATGCAGCACCCTATCTCTGATGACCACTGGGACAGCATACACGATCAGCAGTGGCAGAACAATTGCACACAGGGCCCCAATGTTGCCAGATTGGGCTGTTTCCCACCCAATTGGGCTGCTTAGGATGACTTTGTGCGGGTAAAAATGGCATTTAGCAGAAAACCTGCCCAATTTTTGCCATAGAAATCAATAGGATTGGGCAGGATTTTGTGCTTCCAGGCGGGTTTTGAGCATTTATTTTGGCTGGAAATAATCAGCCCCATCTGGCAACCATGCAGGGCCCCTATACGACCTGCCCATATAGGAGGGCCCAGGGCCCAGGGCCCAGCCCAGCCCCACCCTGGCTACACCCCTGGCAGTCAGCCAGTCATACATTAACATGTGCTGAGCATGCCTTTGTATGCGGTACGTGTAGCATTATGCGGTTGACCATACATTATCCTCGCCATGCCTTTGCACTGCATACTGTATTTAATTCAATATTTACTGTAATGCTGTGCTAAGTAATGCAAAGAAAGGTACAGTAGCATAGCAAGAGACTGAGAATATTTCATTTAACCCCATCAGTTGGCTACACCCATGTGCTCCTTAACGAACGCAACACATAGTCAGATTTAAAATGTAACAGTTTTAATACCACATAATTGAAGGTTAGCAAACATAAACACCAGATGTTTGAAAGAAATGCTGTGCGATATTTGAGGGCTTTTCTTTCAAACTCCCCATTTACTCATTTATTAGCTATTAGGCAACAGACTAAGGCGTTAAACAAACAATGCTGCAATGAAAGCCCACATATGTCTAGAAATATTCCTCTACAATCTGCATGTGGGTAGATGACGGATAGGCAGCAAAAAACATTTTTTTCACAAAACATTGTTTATGAGGGAAAAAAGTATATGTCTACGTAGTGCAGCAATTAATCTTTCAAAAAATCCAAGTGGTCACAATGTTGGTCTATTCATTGATTATTTATTTACGTTGATAAAGCAATTTGCTGAAAATATGTCCTTTGGTGTGACGTTAAGAAATAAATATATTAAGTAATGTAGAAATGGCTTGATGGAGTTTTATGAACATTGTTACACTCTTCATATTTATTGCAATTTTTTAAAGTCTGAATTTAATGAGAAATTACCATTTAAGTATTTTTTTTTCCCCATTAGATGTGAGATTATTAGAAACCTTCGAGGAAAAACAGGGATATCTTTCTTTTAAATGTTCAAAATTGTCCGAATTTATACTAACTTTTCAGGGATGATAATTTGTTCTTCCCTAATGCAATATTCAGTGTTTATCAAACATATTGTTTAGCTCAAACAAATATTTGAGCGTTTAAAACATGTCACACCGTAGGACATTCATGTCACGCTAAAGGACAGAAATGCAAAACTGAGCCAGAAACAAATATATCAACATGATTATTTTGTCTTTTGATCATGTTGTAGTCAATATGGACCTACACTTTACACTTATAAGTCTTTGAATCGTCGATTATCAGCCTATCGTAACTCTTAATGACAGCCATGCGGTCATTGAATGTAACCTGCAGAGCTCATAAGACTCATACTGAAGGGTGACCTTGGCATGACCATCACACTTTTGTAGGTATGCTATGACTGTCACACCATTGAACTTGTAGTGTGTAGTGGTCAGTGCCTGTTTGGTATCTCAAGCTGGACAGCACGCATTTATGCTGTATATTGAGCTCTCCACAGCATACTTTATTCATCTATACTCCTCTATATACTCTCTCACTGATCTTTCCTTCACTGTTACCATTATATTTTATGGTTTCAAAGCACCATTAATGACATTTTATATCATTTGACAGTATCTAAAATCAACAGCAAATATTCATCAACAATGCATCAAAGTATAAATTCCAAAGGCCAATAAAGGAATAAGTAATTTGAATACACAATATTTATCTAGTCAAACAACAAAACAAAAAAAATATGTACTACCAGTTGTTTTAAAAGCTATTTCTCAAATATCTAGTCCATTGGTGTGACCTGTTTGTCCTTTGGTGTGATACTCCAAAGTGTCACACCATAGGACTTTTACCATCACACCATAGGACTTTTACCATCACACCATAGGACTTTTGAGCTTTTGAGTTCATTTAAAGCCAAGTCGTTGTAAACTGAAATACAATTTCACCTTTAGTAAGATACATTTTCATACATCTACATAAGAAAAAAATATGAAAAATATACACTATTGTCAAAATGTATTTTATGGCTGTCACACCAAAGGACTACAAAACTAATACATCTTGTGGTAGCAAAACATAATTGATTGACTGAAGAACTCTGAGAGAAAAATCTAAAATCCACCCTTGCCATTGGCTTCTTAAGGGTCTAAAGTCACAATTTATGTACCGCTGGAGCTTCAACAATAGATAATTATCCACAGAATTAACCAAAAAATGATGTCACACCACAGGACATTATTTTCTGCGACAAAGTTTCATATGTCCATACGGTCTCAGAAAAACAGGGAAAAAATTAAGCATTGCCATTTGCTAAAATAGACACCTTGAAAAACATGCCAGGGTTGTTTAGACAAATGACTGAGCTTTGATTATTTATTTAAAAATGTTTTAATATGGAGAACCAGGCTTGCCTCAGTCACACCATAGGACAAATGTGACATTTGACTCAAAATTAAGTATACTTATTTAAGCTCTGGATTTATTACACATTGCTTTTTCACAACAACGACATTAGTTTAATCATTTAAAGCATTGACAATTTTGAAAGCATGAATTTACTTAATTTTAAGAGCCTGCGACAGTACTGCATATAATCTGGTTCTGTCATGATGAAAATGCATGTCTGCATATACTGTAGCTTGCCACCAGCCTGCTCTGAGGTCAAACAAGACTGAGCTCTATTGTGCATAGTACCCAAGGAAGTCCTGTGTCAGCTAATAGAAGCCAAGTTGCAAGCAAGGGTGGACTCTCTCCTACAGACTACTGGAGTGGCAAAGAGACCACTCATTACATTTCATGACATTTACATTACATTTCATTACACTTTGCTGACGCTTCTGACCAAAGCGACTAACAGTTGCTTTTTTTAAGTACAGGGTATTGATTACAGCCCCTAGAGCAGGGTCGGGTTAGGTGCTTTGTTGAAGGGACACTCAGCCATGGCGTGATGCACAGAGGCGACTCTAGGTTCAGCTGGGGCCCAAAGTGAAATGTCAAAGGAGTGAACATTTGAAAGAAATGTAACACTAGTGTAGCAAAGTGTGAGCTGTTACTAACCATCCAGGGGCTTGGGGGCCCCAAGCGGCTGCCTGCCTAGCCTGGTGACAAGATGTGCCTCTGGTGATACAAGGAGAGCATAGAACATGGCTGACCCTGTGCTGCTGCCCCATTCATCCTGTAATGAGTCAATTAATCATCGACTAACTAAAAGAAGAGGACTCATTAACCTCAAAAGTGTTGCATACGGTAAAGTTGTTGTGAGTTTAGCTGTGAACAAACGTATAGAGTTCAATTCCCACAGTGGAATGTACAGTGGCGGAGAGCCAGCATAGTGGTGCAGAGGAGCTGAAGGGCCTTCTACCCTACTGCTTTGCCTGGATGTGGAGATATAGAGGAAAAACTATACTTTTCAACACAGGAATAGGTTTAGGGCAGTGCTTCTCAACCTTTTTATGATAAATACCTCCTGAACCACAGCATAAGCCTACCGACTCCCCCTTGACCTCATCATAAGCCAGCCAACGCCACCTTAGTATTAAAAAATAGAATGGACTAATGCCCCCCAAATGGAAACTACCGTTCCCTCTCACCTGTATCCTTCCCCAAATGCCCCCTGGGGGGACCTGACTCACAGTTTGGGAACCACCAATTAAGGCTTACTTTATTTGTCTAAGTTTTTGTTCAGGTGTAATCAGTTTTCCTGCACCACCATGCTGCATTCATAAGGCCAATGCACCACTCTCTGCATGCTGCTAATACAGTACTTGCTGCATTACAATATATGAGCTCAGCGAACTTAAAGTGTTACGTCTTACTTGGTCAGCAGGCGTGCCCACCTCTTGTGCGTTCCCTAGTCATTAATTACACCCTTCTGGGTGGAGCTGCAGTATGTAGTGCTAGACACAACGCACCATTGTCTGCCATCATCAACAATGCTGACAAGTCAGGACGGACAGGGGACATGCTCGCTGTACAACATGATCTCGAAGGAAATGCGTCTATTTTCTCACACAAACCGAAAACTGAAATTGCGTCCAAATTACGACGCATTCCCTTTGACACACATGCGCAGTGGTCATAATAATAATAATAATTGTATTTGTATAGCACTGTATCATACAAGGCATGCAACTCAAAGTGCTTAACAAATGGGAAAAAATATCATTGTTAGAGATGGATTTAAAAGGAGAGGTAGAGAGGAGAGGCAGAAATAGCAAGAAGGCAGAGGAAGAAGAGATAGATAGAGATTGTAGAGTCATACGGTCCACGTAGGTTGGGCCCAGGATTCTTAGAGGCGTAAGGTCCATAGTGGCTGCGTCTAGCATAAGTCATAGATAGTCACACAAAATTTGGACGCTCAGAAGACAGTCCTCACAGCTAGACCTATCAGAAGCTACCTATGTGCTCTAGACAGCAGGGAAAGCATCGGAATCTGGATGCAATCTCGGGATCAGGCTCCGCTGTATGCCTAAAACTACGTATGCATGCTACCGCGTGCATTGCTGCATTGACAACTGGAGCACTCCCCACGATACTGTACTGTCTGTCCTGGGGACCCCCTCGAAAACGAGATATCCTATCTCAAGGGGCTATCCCCCTAAATAAATAAATTGAATGGAAAGTGAAAATTGATACCTGAGGTGTCATTTGGGGGGCAGATAGCCAACGGGGCTCTCATGTTTTCTTCCATTGTTTGACTCTTCCCTACCGTGAACTCAAGATGGAAGTTCGGAAGATCGTCCCACATGGTTGTGTCAGTAGTGCACCGTAGGAAAGTGAATATGCCCACGTATCCTCCAGCAAGCATGCCCCCACCCTTATGCTGTCAACAGCCACATGTATACATACACAGGCCTTGTTCATCTAACAGCCTTAGAAGCCTTCAAGGTAATGTGCAATACATTTTGCAGTGCTTGACAGCTAGTGTCTGTTTACATTGGGGACAGGGCTGGACTGGTAATCCGGCATACAGGGCATTTTCTTGGTGGGCCAACTGTGATCAAGGGGGCAATTTTTATTTTTTGTTTTTGTCCGGCCCACAAATTAGATGGGGAAGCCCATTGGTGCATCGTTAAAATACAGTGAACTAAGCCCAAGCCCTTCACAATTCACCTTTGGCTAAGGCCCGCCCTAAAGTGCGTTTTGACCAATCACAGCGCAGCAAAAGGACGACCTCGGACAAACCTCGGACAGTTTTGACAGCGCTCCATTGAACTCAATGCTGAAATCGCATGTTTTCAAGTAGTTAGCAAGATACGGTCGTATTATTATTAAAATATGATTGGAAATTGTGCCTGGGGTATTTGTGACAAATGTGCAAGTTTCCCCGCGATGTAACAGGTGGTAATCACTTTCCTCTTTACCTAAAACCGGACTAATATTACTAGCAGCTGGATAGTCTGCATTGAAGGGTCTCGGCAGCCTCACACTCGACTAGAAAGTACACGGATCAAAAACATACTTTGTGTGCTCCGATCATGACACCATCTCATTCATGTCCCTTTTCAGTAAGGTTGTAAGCAAACCACGAACCTGTTTCAGAGTGGGATTTTGGATTTCTGACCTAATTAATGAAGAAACACCGCTAGCAAAGTTTACTATCGGTCACGGCAGGAGTGTTTTGACTAGCAGCTGATGGACGTGACTTTGTTAAGCTACTGAAGATATAAACGCCAAACGTTAATGTTACACTTTGCTGTGGTAGCTTTGAAGATGACTACAGCCATTAAGTTGTGTGATTTCGTTTTCGTCTAGCAAGTTTGAGTCAGGGCTCAAAAGATATGCGAGCTCAGCTTACCATGGTGTTGGTTACAATGCCTATCGTCTATCGATACCAATAGAAGAGCCCATAACAGCTGTGATGCATCGCATGACCGTTCAGAAAATAAATACTTATATTCACAATACTATGAATGCGTTTTTATTTATTATGAGTGAATAACTGCTGCGATTTACAGCCACTGCATAAATCACGTTGATATCTCAGCATTGAAAGTTTATCTGTCCGACCTAGCAACTGTAACTAAAGAGGGCGGGGCTTAGCCAAAGGCGAATTGCAGTATGGTGGTGGGGATGAGGTGGCCAGGCCACGCCCTCCTAGTGACACAACACCTTTGGCATTGCTTCTAGTCAGGTCAAGGGCAATGTATATATAGTTTCTGATCTCCCGAAAAAACGGGAACTCCACCCACTTTGGCGGACACCAGTCAACCAGTAGCAAACCTAGGGAGGCGGGTCAACCATGCCATTTGGGAAACGTTAATTGTTATGATCTTGGTCAGACCAGGTCTTGAAGAGATTTGAAAGTTGATGATAATCAGGCTAGGGATGAGGGGCTGCTTCTTGCCAAAAATGCCCAGGCTGGATTGTTGTCCCAGTTCAGTTCGGATTGGGGCTTCAACATGATTCAGACAGCAACCTGCTGGAGATGCTCATACAGCCGTACCATCCTCATTCATTATCTGCTTTGTGGTCACGTCATTCAGCTTGTGTGTAATTGACTGCTCATTACACGTAGAATCCCACCCTCTCTCTCTCTCTCTCTCTATCCTTCTTTCTCTCTCTCTCTGTCTCTCTCCCTCACACACACAGACACACACAGACACAGACACAGACACACACACACACACACACACACACACACACACACACACACACACACACACACACACACACACACACACACACACACACACACACACACACAGACACACAGAGACACACACACACACACTAAATGCATTGCATAATTCATCTCGTTTGTTGATATGTTTTGCATCTCTGACTCAGATCAATTGCAGTGTTCCAGGACATAGCGCTTGCCTTTTAATAAGCTTGATTCTTTGCTTGCTAGGTTGTTATTGCCATGTTTAATGATGTCCCATTCAAGCAGAAAAAGCAGAACAGATCTTATCAAGGCTAGTGTTGTTCCTATACAAAGAGTAAATATTCAGTAAACTACAATTGTTTCTGCTTTTTGTTTTTCATCTTTGCTTGAATTTTCTTCTTGTTCTTTCTTTCATTCTTTCTTTCATTCTTTCTTTCATTCTTTCTTTCTTTCTTTCTTTCTTTCTTTCTTTCTTTCTCTCTTTCTTTCTTCCTCCCTCCTCTATCTCTCTCCCTCCTCTCTCTCTCCCTCCTTCCTCTCTACTTCCCTCCCTCTCTCTCTCCCTCCTCTCTCTCTCTCCCTCCTCTCTCTCTCTCCCTCCTCTCTCCATCCTTTGCTCCCTCCCTCCTTCCTCTTTCTCTCCCTCTCTCTCTCCATCCTCTCTCTCTCTCCATCCCTTCCTCCCTCCCTCCTTCCTCTCTACCTCCTCTCCCTCCTTCCTCTCTCTCTCCCTCTCTCCCTCCCTCCCTCCCTCCCTCCCTCCCTCCCTCCTCCAGATCCTGAGTGTGTCCCAGTCGGCCGGCTCTCCTGCGGTGTCTGTGATCTACGTGGTGCGGAACGGCAGCGTGCCCCTGAACGGCACCATGGCCAGCAGCCTCCTGAGCCAGCTGACGGCCGAGCTGGTGGGATACTTCCTCTTCTATCCTCCACTCATCACCGCAGAGCGTAAGGGTCTCTCATCTCTCCTCTCCTCTCCTGTCCTCTCCTCTCCTGTCCTCTCCTCTCCTGTCCTCTCCTGTCCTCTCCTCTCCTCTCCTCTCCTCTCCTCTCCTCTCCTCTTCTGTCCTCTCCTCTCTTCTCTCCTTGCATCTCCTCTCCTCTCCTCTCCTCCTCCTCTCCTCTCCTCTCCTCTCCTCTCCTTTCCTCTCCTCTCCTCTCCTCTCCTCTCTTCCTCTTCTACCCTCCACTCATCACTGCAGAGTTTAAGGGTCTCTCCTCTCCTCTCCTCTCCTCTCCTCTCTTCTCTTCTCTTTTCTTCTCTTCTCTTCTCTTCTCTTCTCTTCTCTTCTCTTCTCTTCTCTTCTCTTCTCTCTTCTCTTCTCCTCTCTCCTCTCCTCTCCTCTCTTCTCCTCTCCTCTCCTCTATTTTCCCCTCCTCTTCTCCTCTCCTCTCCTCTATCCTCTCTCCTCTCCTCTATCTCCTTTCCTCTCCTCCCGTCTCTTCTCCTCTCCTCTTCTCTCCTCTCCTCTCCTCTCCTTCCCCTCTCCTCTTCGCTCCTCTCATATCCTCTCCATCTCTTTCTTTACTATTTAAGAGCCCTTCTTTTATCCTCCACTCATCACTACAGAGCGGAAGGATCTCTCCTCCCCTCAATTTTAACTTCTCTTTATCCCCATAGTTATTTTCTCCTCTCCCTGTTTTACCCTCAGCATAGAGCAGAGATGTCAAACTCAGGTCCGGGGGCCAAATCTGACCCGCAGCCGCAGAGTCCTTTTATTTGGCCTGCAAGATCATTTCAAATATGTTTTACAGTTGGCCTGCATACACTATTACAGTAATATAGTGTCATAAGACTTGAACATGGAATTTGGTGTGTCAAAGGAACATGATTGGGCCTCTGTAACACCTCACACTCATGCAACAGACAGGCACATTTGACCTACAGTACCATGTATGATGAGAATGAATGTTTGTGAAACTTGATTTTGAGTATGAAGCGCGTTCATGAACAATTTTAGTTCGGCCTGCGACGTCATTTCAGACTTTAATTTTGGTCCACAGAGAATTTGAGTGTGACATCCCTGCCTGATACACCCGCCGCCTTGAAATGTGTGACTAGCAATGTGATTCCGACATGACAGAAAAATGGACGGTATTTTGTGATTACATTAGTGGTCCGGCCTACTTCAGTTCTAATTGACTGCTTAAGGCCCTTGAAACGAAATGAGTTCCCATCATCGTTCTTCTTTCCTCTCTCACCACAATAACGTTTGAGAGCCCCCCTACTTGAGAGAGTGTGTGTGAGAGAGAGAGAGAGAGAGAGAGAGAGAGAGAGAGAGAGAGAGAGAGAGAGAGAGAGAGAGAGAGAGAGAGAGAAAGAGAGAGAGAGAGAGAGAGAGGACCCCAGCACATACTGTATTTCCATTTTTGAACAGTAGACTTTGCTAATAATGGCGTGTGTAGCCTGAAGCACAGGCTACTTGGCAAAGGTTTGGTTTGGAACTTGCATAACATGTCAAGCCATGGCTTGTCTTGTATTTGAGTCAGAGGCTGGGGAGGCCAGTGTGGTG
Organism: Engraulis encrasicolus; assembly: GCF_034702125.1. Classification (NCBI taxonomy): domain Eukaryota; kingdom Metazoa; phylum Chordata; class Actinopteri; order Clupeiformes; family Engraulidae; genus Engraulis; species Engraulis encrasicolus. The sequence continues at coordinate 35,148,920 of NC_085878.1, forward strand.
CTGTAGGCTATGTCCTTTTGGTTGGATCAGTTTGGCGACACTGGGATGCTGCTGAGAAATCATAGGATGTGAAGTATTGTGCAATACCCAATTAAATATAATATTGATAGCCTTCAAAAGGCCCCCTGTTAGTGCCCCCCTCTGTGGGCACATGCATGACTGTGGTGCGTCCGATTGAACATTTCCTACTCGGCATGATTACTGTAGGATGGCCTATGGGTCCCTAGGCCACAGGTTGCTGTAGGCTCCGTTGTAAGGCAATTTTTTGACTTTTAAAACAATTCTGAGATTTTTTTTCCCCCCTTTGGTCAGTTGTGGGGCCCCCTGGTAGGTGGGGGGGGGGCCTAGGCTGCAGCCATTCAGTATGTAGCCTGTGCATTAATATGGCACTGTCTGCATGAGCCCTCTCCACTGACTCAGCTCTGCATGGGCTCTCTCTCTCTCTCTCTCTCTCTCTCTCTCTCTCTCTCTCTCTCTCTCTCTCTCTCTCTCTCTCTCTCTCTCTCTCTCTCTCTCTCTCTCTCTCTCAGCTCTGCCTCATCTGGTGGAGTGTCAGAGCTATGCGGCACTCATGTGTTGGTGAAGTGGATTGCACAGCCTACAGCAGATGCTGCATAATGTCTGGTAATGCTTGCCACTGACTGTCATTCAAAGCAAGCAACGAATGAACAAGACGAGTGTATGAACGAACGAATGAATGAATGAATCAAAGAAAGAGCAGGGTATATGAGTGTAGTGACACACTTTTTGGGCAGTTATTTTTTGGAAGCCTGACAAGTCAAGCGTGTAGGAGATGTCAAGTTGTCGAAAAAATTGAAACTAATGTTCGTTTTTAAGTTGGATCGCAAAAAAGAAAATAACTGAGTGGATATTTTAAGACGGCAGGCTAAAGGGTCAGACTGCACTGATGGGTTTGTTCATGAGATTTTAATGACCGAATCGACTGAGTTTGAAGTCTGATTTGTGAAAGTCCTCTCCCTAGACAGACTCTCCTCGACTTCAAATCCATCATAATGCTACTTCAATCCAACCCTCTCATTTGTATTGTGCGCTGTGTGTGTGTGTGTGTGTGTGTGTGTGTGTGTGTGTGTGTGTGTGTGTGTGTGTGTGTGTGTGTGTGTGTGTGTGTGTGTGTGTGTGTGTGTGCATGCGCACAGGAAAGCCGACAAGAGGGAGGCAAAGGGGTCAGTTGTCTCGGGCCCAGGGAAATGGGGGGCCCATATTTGGGTTCTCAATACATTGTATGTATTGGATTATCGGGCCCTTCAGATGAATTTGTCCCGGGCCTGGCCAAAGCTGTCAGCAGCCCTGTGTGTGCATGTGCGTGTGCGTGCGTGCGTGCGTGCGTGCATGCATGTGTGTGTGTATGTGTGGGTGCTGTGCATGTGCATTTGTGAGATTGTGCGTGTGTGTGTGTACACATGCATACGTGCATACGTGCATTTGTGTGTGCGTGTGTGCATGATGTGTAGATGTGAAGCAAGCATGAAATAGAATTTGACAAGAGAGCTTTGCCACTATGCCACTGGGATGCCGGGCGGGCCGGGCAGAGTAAGTAAGGAAGGAAGGAATGTGCAGCTTGGTGCAAACCAGGGCAGCGGAGCGGTGTGCCACGCCATGGCCATGCCTGGAAAGAATGACTCGTCAGATTCTGTCAAGTGAAATTCCCTAACTAGGTCTCCAAGAGGACAAATGTATTTGGACCAACAATACAAAGCAGACAAATGTTAACAAGGTCAGATTCTGGGAAGCTGACAGTGGGGACAAAGTGGTCAGTGGTCATCATGGGTCTAGGCAGTGGCGTGCACACAGACATTTTGGGGGGCAGGTGCTGGACGGTGGAGCATGTGGAAATTCTGGCTGCCTTACTAGGCCATATAAGGATTATATTGAGGCATTATTATCACACACTTTTAATCGTGAAGCTTTTCTAGATGATCATGTCAATCGTCAAGCTTTTCTAGATTATCATTGTGGAAAAAAACACAAAAAAGAACTTTCAAAAAGGGCACTTTTTGTCCAGTAGGGCAAAGGGGCAGATGCTTTAGCACCACCTCATCCATATCTGTGCACACCTATGGATCCACGGTGAGGGTGACCCCAGAACTGGGCCCTCATAACATTGCGTGTATTGGGTGGGTGAGGGGGGTGGTGGGGTTGTGGGGGTATGGGGGGTGTGGGGGGTGGGGGTGTTGTGGGGGTGTTCAGATGACAACCCCAAAGTCTTCTGAACTGATATTCCCTCATCACTGTCACGAGAGCTGATTCATTCACATCCTCCGTGATGCGTCTCTGTGTATTCTGCGCTTACCCCAAATAGAAATTCACATTCATTTCACATAAATGGGTGTCTCGCGTAATGCCGCTAATTTGTTATGAATGAGTGGGACTTGGAGAGCGTGTCCCTTGGGTAATGAGAAGGAGTAGGGTAGTGAGGGAAGGGAGGGAGAGGAGAGGAGGGGAGGGGAGGAGAGGGATGTTTCTTCTTCTTCTTCTTCTTCTTCTGGAGTTTGGTGCCACGTGTACAGCAGGGCTGGTTTGCGACAGAGAATTTGGCCGGGCATTTTCTGCCATGCAAGCCCTGGGTCCTCCAGAGACATTGAGAGAGACAAAGCCATATGACAACATTTAAAATCATCTAATATGAGCTATTGTCAGTGCAACAGCCATAATGCTTTCGATATATCCTTATTTCAGAGACCTGCTGTAGTGGCACGAGGACTGATACCATTTGTGTGGAGGGCCAGGACAAAATCATCAACAGTCCACCGGGCAAATGCCCTGCATGCCCTATGGCCAATCCAGCTTTCGTGTACAGTAGCATCCCAGTACTCCTGGGAAATGGAGAAGAGAAGAGAAGAGAACAAAAGGGAAGAGAAGAGAAGAGAAGAGAAGAGAAGAGAAGAGAAGAGAAGAGAAGAGAAGAGAAGAGAAGAGACGGGAAGGGAAGGGAAGGGAAGGGAAGGGAAGAGAAGAGAAGAGAAGAGAAGAGAAGAGAAGAGAAGAGAAGAGAAGAGAAGAGAAGAGAAGAGAAAGGGAGACTCCTTTGCACGCCGCCGCTGCCTGGCATTGATTCAACAAAGCCTGCTGCATCAAAGCCAGTTAGGCTTGTAAATAATGAAAGCTATGAGGCTCGCTGGATGCGAGACAAAAAGGACTCCTGGTCTGGACTCCTCGCTTGGGGCTGTTGTCTTGTCTTCACACGTGCTGGCTGACAGCTGACTCTCCCTTGGATGTAATACAGTACAATACACCCAGGGGTGCTGACAGGGAGGGAGGACAAAAAGGACCGTTGTCCCAGGCCCAGGGAGAAAGGGGACCCAAAATTTGTTCATCATTACATTGTATCTATTTGACTGGGGGGGGGGGGGTCTTTTCAGATGACTTTGTCCTTGGCCCAACAAAAAGCTGTCAACAGCCCTGAATACACCTGTGATGCATCTCATAAGCCACCAACTGACCCTCACACACAACCCCATCAAAGACTAGACAAGAAGACAAGCAGCACGCCTCTGCCCCTCCACCCCCTGTACTGAATAGATGCTTCCCAGAATCCCTTTGGGCCTTTGTTTGATTTTCTCTTTCCAAGAGACTTTGCAGTGTTTTGTTTGACATCAGTCATCAACATCACATCAATCAGCGTTGATGATGCGCACTGTGGGTGTGTGGGACACAAGGTGGAGGTCGTCCAAGCTGCAGGGGGGGGGGGGAGAAAACCTTGTCGTGTTTGACATCTGCCTGCCTGTACATCCAACCAAAAGAATTTCACTAATTAGCCAAAGTCTTTTGTGCTGATAAGGAGCAGCTGGTTTAGAAAAAATAAAATTAGGCCGGGCATTTTCAGCCATGCAAGCCCCGTGTCCCCCAGGCATTGCGAGAGACAAAGCCATATGACAACATTTAAAGTCATCTAATGATTCTTTTCCACTGCCAGTTTTCTGGTAGGCCTACAGCTCGAAAAAGCGCCACTCGGCCGCCACTTTTTGCTTTTCGAATAGGCATGACACAGCTCAGTGGTGGCCGAGTTGCGCTGTGTTGAACTGTACGCCTACCAGAAAGCCGGCAGTGGAAAAGAGGCATAATATGAGCTATTTTGATTGCAATAGCCATAATGCTTTAGATATATCCTTACAGTATATCTCAGAGACCTGCTGTAGTGGTATGAGGACTGATACCATTTGAGTGGAGGGCCAGGACAAAATCATCAACAGTCCACCGGGCAAATGCACTGCATGCCCTATGGCCAATCCAGCTTTCGTGTACAGTAGAGTAGTAGTAGCAGAGTAGAGTAACTTTATTGATCCCCAGGGGGAAATTCAGGTATCCAGTAGCTTACATAAATACACAAATACACAAAAGCCCACATGGAAGCATCCCAGTACTCCTGGGAAATGGTTGTCACACTCCTTTGGGCACACTCCTTTGGGTATTTCTTCTTTAACCTGTTAAGACATGGCGTACTACAAATGTGTAGCCAGGCCGTGCCCTCCTAGTGACGCAACAGCTTCAGAGTTGCTAGCAGTCAGGTCAAGAGCAATGCAAGTACTTTCCCGCAAATATGGCCCCCACTTTGTTGGGAAGCAAACAATCATTAGCAAACCAAGAGAGGCCATTTGGAAAATGCAGTTTGGTCAGACCAAGTCTCGAAGAGATTTGAAAGTCGATTATAATCAGGCTAGTAAATTTGCTGTTTTTAGACAGATTGGCAATTACCAAGTCGTAGTGCATTACTAAATGGCCTGTGTTATGTCATAGAAGTGTAGTACCATGTAATTAACTTTTCAACCAAAGGATTAAAATAAAATGTCTTTTTTTTTGCTCTTGTGTGAAAGCTAAACTACAAGCTGGAAAAACTTTCTAAATCCTGGATATCTGTGTCTGTCTAAAGACAGGCCTGTCATTAAACCTGGAGCGATGGCAGGCATGCAGGCAGCATGTCTGTGGACTTGATTATTAATGTGGCGGGCTAAAAAAGATTCACCAGCACCACCGCTTCTGCTTCTGTGTCTGCTGCTGGAGCTATATCTGTTAATGCGTTAATGGAGGTGGGCGGAGGAAGTGAATTGGAATGCAGCAGACTTCCAGCTCCGTCTGCATCAACAACCCCCACCAACCCCCCTTCATCATTTGGTTCCCTGACCCTGGCTCCCTGACATCATATCATACCATGATGATGCTGCCTGCTTGGCTAATCAGAGTGGAGGTGTTCCGTGTACGTTATTATTGAGCGGATACTTTCATTATGAAATGAAATGCCAGGAGATGGAGAACAGGCTTACAGTAGGCCAGCCAGTGTGTTGTAACTGTAGCCCTTGGCTTTGGCCCAAGCACGAATTAATATCAAATCCCAGTACCCAAAACATCTCATGTTCTCCCTACAACCTTTAATCACTCTGTTCTATATCTCTTCCTCCCCCTCTCTCTCTCTGTCTGCCTTTCTATGCTTCACTCATCCTGACTACCCCCTCTTGACTTCATGTTTTATTCATTACAGCATTGGAGTACCACAACCTCAACACCTCTGCAGCTACAAGAGACTACTGGGTCATCACAGGTAATGGAATTTCAGCATATTGCTATGCAACTCACTTGTTAATTTAAGGTGGACATGATATGGTTTTTTTTTGTAATCACCCATAGCAAAATACTTTTGTAAATCATAATTTGTACGTGTAATAATATCAACGTGCTTATGAATGGTAACCATGACAACTCTCACAGCCAAATATACAGTATGTACGTCATGCTCTTCTTACGTAAGCAATGTAATATGAGTAGCAATGTTATACGAGTAGCAATGTTATACGAGTTGCAATGTTATACGAGTTGCAATGTTATACGAGTTGCAATGTTATACGAGTTGCAATGTTATACGGGTGGCAATGTTATACGAGTTGCAATGTTATACGAGTTGCAATGTTATACGGGTGGCAATGTTATACGAGTGGCAATGTTATACGAGTTGCAATGTTATACGGGTGGCAATGTAATATGAGTAGCAATGTTATACGAGTGGGAGGTTGTGTTGGTATTGGGTATCATACTGCCACCACGGGTGGTATTGTCATAGCCACGGTGCCAGAGTGATTACTTGCTGTCACCTGTGGGGATTTTTCATTCATTTATTTGTTTATTTGATTAGGACAATGCACATTAATCAATACACCAGCTTGAAAACTTTAACTGCATTAAGCCCCAAAATAGTGGCATACCCCTTTAAACAAATAACAAGAACACAAACAGCAGCCTACAGCATGACAGAAGACATTTATGCACATCACAAACATTAGTTACATGAAAAATACAAAAAGTAAAAGTAAAGTAATAGTAAAAGTAAAACAATGTGTATGCTATTATTTAATGGGAGCATGCCTGATTTGTTTTCAGCCACTGTTTAAGGGTCATTTTGAAGGTGTTAAATTTGTCACACTGTCTGATGTGAGCTGGCAATGTATTCCAGTGTGTTTTTCTCTTCTAGAGTATGTAGGCTACTATTGGTAACCTAATGTAGTTTCACACCACCAAAGATTTTGCTGTTATTTGGAGTTGAGTAGTCTAGCTGTTGAGTAGTCTAGAGGTAGAACATTAGATGTGACCTCTCTCCCTTTTCACAGCAATCTTGGCAGCAATACTTGGAGGTAGACCTGAGCAATGTAAATTAATGGAGAAAGGGCTCACCTCCGTGAAGAAAGGGCTTAATAATGTGGAGATTTTCCATCTACACTCTATACAAGGACAATAGTTGAAATATGCGGCTAAATGTCTGCCCAACTGATATGAAATAATTGTTATAATGTATTTTAGCAATTCATGTGATTTAAGTAGATATTTAGCCTAGCATTTCAAAACTAGTCCTTGATGCATACACTTCAAAGCATTTGCACAGTTTTAGGCCATATTATGACAGAGGGGGGCATGTTCTCGATTGATTTGCACTGACTGAAGAGCACAGGTCTACCTACAGTAGCCTACAGGAAGATGGAGGACGTTGCCGTTTTCCAGTGCTGTCACAAATTGCCATGTCACCTTTAGTCTAATGTTCTTGCTGTAGGTTTCCATGTCTATATTTTTTGGGGCATTTCTCACAGATGTAGCGGTACTTGCTCAGCCCAAAAATATTGCTTGTGACAGGAAAGTCAATGGTGGATCCTGACGTGTAGACAGGGATATGTGTCATAGGGACACTATTGATTTCCTCATAGGCCCCTCGGCCTACACTGTAAATACACCCAGACCAGCGGGACCAAACTAGCCCTCCCAAGCTGCTGTAAACACATTTTTCACAGACCACACAGACACATGCAAAAACGTTGCCACACACACTACCACACACACACACACTCACACTCACACTCACACACACACACACACACACACACACACACACACACACACACACACACACACACACACACACACACACCCCTATCGAAACATACACATACACACACACACACACACACACACACACACACACACACACACACACACACACACACACACACACACACACACACACACACACACCTATCGTAAATATGTTGACACACACACACACACACACACACACACACACACACACACACACACACACACACACACACACACACACACACACACACACACACACACACACACACACACACACTCCAAACACCAGTAGACATAGCCTCAGGCACAGATGCACAGATACAAACACATTCAAAGTAAACATACATACACACTAGGGCTGTAACGATATTGTATCGAACCGAGAAATCGTGATACAAGGAGACAGTATCGTGATACGCTCTTTCAAAGTTTAATCACCCATTAGTCCAGAAATCAACCTCATGATGATGTGATAGTGTTTCCAAACTTCAGTGGAGATACATTTCAGAAATCGCAGGGTGTACCGAACCGTAGGTCAAAAATCGCGATACGAACCGATCGTGAGTAGAGTGTATCGTTAGTTACAGCCCAAATACACACATACAAGCACCACACAACCACACTCACACTCTATAGATCTGGCAGACAGCATGAAGGCAGCCTGAGTAGCATGAAGGTCAGCTTTAAAGCATGATGGAATTAGCTTCAGCCTCGGTGTAGGAGATAAATAACATGACCCTGTACTTTCATCATGTTCTCTCTTCACTGGCTGTCCACTCCTCCATCTCTTTATCTGTCCATCTTTCTTTTTCTTACTCCCTCAACCCCACTCTGTCTTTCTCTCTCACGCTCTCCACCCTCAATTCAGTTTTCATCTTTCCGTCTGCCAGTCTCTGTCTGTCTGTCTCTGTCTCTCTGTCTCTGTCTCTCTCTGTCTGTCTCTCTGCCTCTCTATATCTCTATTACAATCGGTCATCCTCTCTTTCCTCCCACACCTCCCTCTCTCATTTCTTGCTCTCCGTCCAGTCCATCCCTCTCTCCTGTCCTGATCAAGCTAGCGTGTCTCTTTGCCGTGTGATCAAACGCACCTCACCTTCTGCTCAGCTCTGTTTTGGCAGCCTGTGATGGATCTGCATGCCACCCTGGATGAATCGCTCCATTTAAAGCACTTAAAAATGATCTCATACTTTCCCGACCATTACCTTTCCCAAGATAGAGAGACACCATACTGTACTGTACTGCCACCGGTGACACACTGCAGTGCCAGCTCACTCTTAGGATCAGACTAGCTTGGGTTTCGGAGGGGCACCTGTGGGGGATTGTATATTAAAAAGTTCAGTTTGTGCTGCACTGGCCCTGTGTGGGTAGTCATGCAAACACCTTGTGGACACATTTTGATTGGAACACACACACACATGCATGCACGCACACACACACGCACGCACGCACACACGCACGCACGCACACACACACACACACACACACACACGCACACACACGCACGCACACACAAGCAAACACACGCACACACACACACACACACACACACACACACACACACACACACACACACACACACACACACACACACACATACACACACACACACGCACGCACATAAGCAAACACACACACACACACGCACACAAGCACACACACAAGTTTGCCTGGTCCAGCTGGGATGACTCACCAGACAAACACGGACACACACACATGCGGGCACGCACTCAAGCACGCACGCGCACACACACAATTGTCCTGGGCAAGTCATTCAGGGTGGCCCCCAAAACCATTTATCTCTCTCAGCCCAGCAATCAAAGAAACCAATGAAGTTGGCCACCTCACTGGACCTCGCTGGCACCCCCTCTCTCACACAGGCGTGTTCAATGCAGGAATTAAAGTATCGCTTTCATTTACATTCCCCTAAATCTACAATATTTATTGTGTGTGGTTGCCTTAGAGGCAAAGCCATTTACAAAATGCTAATTTGTTGCCACAGACACAGTAACATTTTTCTTCCCAAAGCTACTCTGTGCTGTTCGCTAGAGTCTCAGAGTCTTTCAAAAGGACACCACAAATACATTCTCCTTACTGTTAAAGGGTACAACAAAAAAGGAAAGATGATGTATTTGTTTGCATAATTTTTATTAGGTGAGGTGGTCTTGCTTTGGAAAAAGTCAATTTGTGTAGTAGAACCATTGTACCGTATTGACCCGAATATAAGATGTGGTTTTTGTTATAAAAATAGTTCTCTAAAAAGGGGGTGTCGTCTTATATCCGTGTTCTAGACTAAATAGCGTCGATTTTTTTTTTTTTTTTTTTTTTGACTTAACCTGAATGCGGCCATTATGCTTCACAACAATGCCACAAAACTCAATAATGGATAGGTTAAGAGATTGTTTTGTTCATATCAAATTTGCAGATGCTTTTCGTTTTGACTATCAACTGTCAATGTCAACGCGATGTGGCCGACAGTGCAAGGGGAAAAACACAACAGTCAATCGCAGCTCGTTGCTCTGCTTTTATTTGTGTTCGGTTTTACAGTCTCATCAGGAAAGTTTTGGTTGTTCTCTCTGGTTACCCGACAACACCACTTGAAACTAAAGAAATGAAGGGTGTTTTGGATGCTGTCTGCAGCCAATCAATGGTCATCTGTGTGTGCGCGAGAGAGCGGCGCCTTTGACAAGGGGTGCCTTTGACGATATGCCTCACTCACAACGATGCAACAACACAGAATAATGGTTAGGGCAAGAGATTGTCTTGTTCATATAAAATCACTAAGAGTTTTACCCTTGGTACGAAATGAATGGCAATCGGACTTCAAATGTCAACGTGCTGATAGGCAGCGCATGGTTTTCAAATGCAATGCGTCAATCTGCTTTTGGTCACGTTTGGTTTCTACAGTCCAACGGAAAACTTTGGATGCATAAAATGAACGGCGATTTGGCGAGACGGCTGCTGGTTAGATATTGCTGTCAACTAAGCATTTGGCAAAATCTCTGCATTGCACAATAGGTAGCCTATCTAGTGTATCTCTACTGGACTGGTTTCCTGGCTGGCACAGAGTAGGCTACTCTGATAGGCTATGTTGCGTCGCACTAACAACAGGCTGGCCCAGGCGGCTGTAGGTGCTTGACAGGTAAAGTGAGCAAAGAAAGGAAAAGGGTATGAGTACTAGCCATCTGTGGGCTTTTATCATGGAAATTCCATGAAAATGATATTGTGAAATTTATTCTTTGTAAAAAGCGTCAGATTTTCCAACAAATTAAAAACTGCATTTTGAAAGAAGTTTCCAATGTGAAATCAAATTTAGTCTTCAAAAAACTTCCCCAAAACATGAGCCTGAAAATGGGGGTCGTCTTATAATCAGGATCGTCTTATATTCAGGCTAATACGGGTATATTAACATTGCATTTGGAGTTTTTTTGATACAATATATGCTCTCAGTGTTAAGGTATTGGGTGATTAGACAAATGGTAATAGATGAAAAACTGAATTGTGGTACAGCAATACCCAATCTTTCAGTCATTCAGGACGTGAACATGAAAACTAATCTTTGTTTAAGCCCTTAAAACACTGCCCCTGTTATACATTAGATAGTAGCTGTTACCAGAATGGCAATGACCAAGTCGTACAGTAATGTGTTACTAAAGGGCTTGTGCATTGTCATAGTGGTATAATACTATGGTAGTAAGGTTTTTCCAGTGACTATTACAATGTTCCAGCGGTAGAACGGTGTGTGTTAAGGGGCGCAGACCGGCAATGAAAAAAATCTAAGCAATGAAAAATAAAATAAAACAATACTCATAATAGTAGTAATATATAAACAAACCCTGTGTTAAAATGCTCTAGTCATCCAGGACGTGGACAACTCGTCTCTGGAGAGCCACTACCAGAGCTTCGCCAGCCTGATGGAGCAGCGTCTGGGCGAGCTGTTCGTGGCGGCCCACCAGCAGGGAGGACGCTTCCGCAGAGCAGCCACCGTGGGCAGCTACACCGTACAGGTGAGTCATCAGCACGGGGAGTGTGTGTGTGTGTGTGTGTGTGTGTGTGTGTGTGTGTGTGTGTGTGTGTGTGTGTGTGTGTGTGTGTGTGTGTGTGTGTGTGTGTGTGTGTGTGTGTGTGCGTGTTTACCTGTGTGTGTGTGTGTTTGCGCGCGTGCACGTGTGTGTGCATGTGTGCGTTCGTGCGTGTGTGTGTGTGAGATAAATTATGGTGTGGCTTTTGGGAGGTTATGACTTTAAATGCTTTGACTAAGCAGGTTGAAAAACAGCATTATCAGTAGTGTATGCATTATGAAAATGAAAATAGTGCCGTGTACAGCATAAGGACGTATTACAGATTGAAAAATATAGTCATGAGAAATGCCAACCATCCAATGGCCGTCTATGGGGAAATCACTTCATGCAGAAATAACTCAATTCCAGTACTTCACCATCAGGGGGGCTATTAGCCAAAAACTGAACAGAACAAAATGTTATCATAAGCTGCTACTGATCACACGTATCTCTCTTTTCCTTCCTCCCTCCCTCTCTCTCTCTCTCTCTCTCTCTCTCTCTCTCTCTCCCCTCTCTCTGTACTCAACCTCTCTTTCTCTTTCTGTATTTTTTATCTTTTTTCTCTGCTCTCTCTCTCCCTCCATCTCTCCATCTCTCTCTCTCTCTCTCTCTCTCTCTCTCTCTCTCTCTCTCTCTCTCTCTCTCTCTCTCTCTTTCTCTCCCCCCCTCCCTCCCTCTCTCCCTCAGATGGTCAGCATGAGGCGTGTTGCGGGGGCTAAGAACCCGGCCGAGCTGACCTACTACGTGCAGATGAATGGCGTGGCGTTGGCCGGCACCTCTGCCGCCAAGGTGCTGAACACGCTGGACTCCCAGACCATGGCCCTCACCCTCGGCTACTTCGTACAGCTGCAGGCCGAACGTACGTAGACCGTATCGTATACATGGGTTTACTGTTTGTAAATAATCCCTGGCTGCGCGACCCGGGCTACGCACTGTTCAACCTCTGATTGTTGGAAACTGTTGGTTTAAAGTTCATAGCTTTACTGAAGAAAATAAACACAGGATAAAAAAATACATCGCAGGTAGAGTAAGTTCATGGCTGGAAGCAACAACTTTCGCTTCTTCTTCTCCTCCCAGTTTCCCCTACGCTTACCCCCCGTCCCCGCTATGCCAGTGGCGCAGAATAATTTTGAACACATTCACTGTGGCCCACCTCTACTAAAAACGTCAGGTACACGTCATTCACGTACACGTCACCCCTGTGACCCACCTCTACTAAAAACGTCAGGTACACGTCACATTTAAAAACATAGAAGAACAAGCCGTGTTTCTTTGGTATTTTACGGTCAAAGTTGTCTCCGTCTGCATTTTTCTATGTACTTCATGTACACTTCAGCCATCCAGGAAAATAGATTACGTGATATTGTGACGTCAATGCAAATGGTCAATATTATAATTTATTATATGGTGTGACGTCATCGGTCGAATGCTCCATTCATTTCAACGGGGCTCCCCAACGTTCGCACGTCTGTTATGTAAGGGTTAACGTTCGGCGAGAAGGTCGCTACCGTGGAATAGCAGCACGACAGAGAGAATCTTTAGACCCCGGCGCGGAGCGGAGGGGTCTTGTTCTCTCTGAAGTGCTGCTATTCCACAAAGCGACCGACTCGCCGAAAGTTAACCCGCTTATTATATGGATATACTTAAATGATTCACACATGGCGGGGACATTTCTTTAGGCCTATTTAATGTTAAGTCTATTATAGTTTTTAATATCAAAAGATTGTTGCTGCGCAAAACAAAACAGTGCCGTTGTGGAACACCGCTAGGCAACAGCTAGGTAGCCAGGACAACAGGTGTTGTCTATCACAGCAGCTGATTAGAGTCTTGTTGAAAAGTCGCTGTAGCAGTGAAAAGTCTTGTTGCCATTGACAGCGGTCTGTTATAGACCAACCCGTCCGTTATCGAAAAATAACAGACGTGCGAACGTTGGGGAGCCCCGTTGAAATGAATGGAGCATTCGACTGATGACGTCACACCATATAATAATTTTCGATAACGGACGGGTTGGTCTATAACAGACCGCTGTCAATGGCAACAAGACTTTTCACTGCTAAAGCGACTTTTCAACAAGACTCTAATCAGCTGCTGTGATAGACAGCACCTGTTGTCCTGGCTACCTAGCTGTTGCCTAGCGGTGTTCCACAACGGCACTGTTTTGTTTTGCGCAGCAACAATCTTAACATTAAATAGGCCTAAAGAAATGTCCCCGCCATGTGTGAATCATTTAAGTATATCCATATAATAAGCGGGTTAACTTTCGGCAAGTCGGTCGCTTTGTGGAATAGCAGCACTTCAGAGAGAACAAGACCCCTCCGCTCCGCGTCGGGGTCTAAAGATTCTCTCTGTCGTGCTGCTATTCCACGGTAGCGACCTTCTCGCCGAACGTTAACCCTTACATAATTGCATTAGAATTATTAAACCACTTGAAATCAAGAGGGCTTTGTGGCCCCCTGTGGAGGGAGAGGTGTACTCTTTTTGGGGGGGTCCTGACCCCCCCCCCCCCCAGGTTGGGAGCCGCTGGTCTAGATGACGTTGCGTGATGTGATGTGAGCCCTTTTGCACCACCGCCCCCACAGACAGAAACGGAGCGCTCGCTAGCTAAATGCCAGCCTGCTCTGTCCTTCAGAGGAGATCAGAGAACAGAGGAGAACAGAGCAGAACAGAATGGAGGAGGGCAGGGTTAGCTCTGTGACCAGGGCTGGACTGTAGTAAAGTGAGAAAAACACGCACATCCGTCTCAAAAAGATTGGGTGCAGGACCAGCAAAAATTCCATGGAAAAACTGAAAGAAAAGTCCGCGACACCAAGCTCCCGTTGCTCTTATTTTAATGTGACGTTTCGGGCATGCTGCCCGAAACGTCACATTAAAAAAAGAGCAACGGGAGCTTGGTGTCGTGGACTTTTCTTTCAGTTTACCAGGGCTGGACTGGCCATCTGGCATAGCGGCCATTTCCCGTTGTGCCCCGCACCCTCGTGGGCTCCTATTTTCAGAAATAATTTTAAAAATCTGAAAATAGGGGCACAGGAGGGTGCGGGGCCCACTGGTGTGTCAGTTCTGCACCTCTAATTTTGAGGGGCCCCTTTAAGCCAAAAGTGCCCGGGCCCTGTTTCTCCCCCAGGCCAGCCCTGTCTGTGACATCTGTGTGACTGCGTCTCAGACACACACAGAAGGGGATTTCTGGGCCATGGGGATGGGGAGGATGGTGGTGGTGGGATGGGATTGGGTGAGGTTGGTGGTGGTGGGAGAGAGGAGATTGGCAGCATCAGAGGGAGCTGAGACTTAAAGTCAGTGTGAGTGTATGACATGTGTGTATGAGTGTACCAAGCAGAGTGTGGAGTGTGGTATGACACTGCTTCATCTCTCTGTCTCCATAAAGAAGAGAGAGAGGGGGGGAGTATAGTAAGAAGCTGGAACAGATAGAGAGGACAAGCAAAAGAGAGAACAGACGGAAAAGACAAAGTGTGTGTGTGTGTGTGCGTGTGTGTGTGTGTGTGTGTGTGTGTGTGTGTGTGTGTGTGTGTGTGTGTGTGTGTGTGTGTGTGTGTGTGTGTGTGTGTGTGTGTGTGTGTGTGTGTGTGTGCAGATGTGTGTGTGTGAGAGTGTGTGTCTGCCAAAGACGGCTTTGGAAGGGGGATAGGGTGTAGAACAGACAGAGGAAACAGCTGTAGAGCTCATGTCTGATAATACACTGTGGGAAGAAGATATCAGATCACACACACACACACACACACACACACACACACACACACACACACACACACACACACACACACACACACACACACACACACACACACACACACACACACACACACACACACACACACACACACACACATACATGGCAGTCTAGCACACACACACACACACACACACACACACACACACACACACACACACACACACACACACACACACACACACACACACACACACACACACACACACACACACACACACACGGCAGTCTAGTGCAGACACTTGCTTCAGGCTGTACATACTGGTGGATCTGAGCAGTGATGTTCCCTTGGAGCATGTAGATCATCAGCTGCTAATCATGCCATTTGGGTGTGAATGTGTTCTCTCCCCGTCTCTTTCTTTCATGCATGCACGCACACATGCTCTGTCTCTGTCTCTGTCTCTCTCTCTCTCTCTCTCTCGCACGCACGCACGCACGCACGCACGCACGCACGCACGCACGCACACGCACGCACAAGCATGCATGCACACACACACATAAATGCACAAAGCGCACACACACACAAACACACAGACACACACACACACACACACACACACACACACACACACACACACACACACACACACACACACACACACACACAGACATGCACACACACACACACACAGGCACACACACACAGGCACACACACACACACGCACACACACACGCACACACACGCACACACATGCACACACACACAGGCACATACACACACACACCCCTAATGATGCAACTTTGCTTTTTCTGCGCTGTGTATTGAAGTAGGTAGTAATAATGCATCATTCTGAGTTTGTGTCCCCAGGTTAGAGTGCTTCTTCAATTGCATTTAGGAAAGCACTTTGTTAGCCCAAGGTTGAAGTAAAATGAGAGAAGCGCACTGATGACTCACGTACAGCACATTTTCATTTTTGTTTTCAGTGCAAAAATGCTGTTAGTATTTTTTTGCGTCTATTTGAGCATGAACTGAGGTTAGCTAGAAGCTAAGCCATGAGGTGGATTATGTAATGTGTTCAAAATGTACTCCCCATTAGGATTCTACGGAGATCTTAAAGAGACTTATTTTTGTGCACACTATTTGTAAGGTCTTTTTTCTTTCGCATGTGGAGTTTGGTAGCCTTCAATTATGTGAAATTGTATATAAGGGTCAAAGATGTTTTATTTGGGCTCAGCCGGTGGCGCAACAGCATGTAATCCCTTAAAATGAATTAGTGATTGGTGGTTGATATGCTGTAATGAATGCTTCTTAGATAGTCCACTAAAAACAAACAAACAAACAAAAACAAACAAGCAAAAATCCACCCAATAGTGGCACTGGCTGACGTGTGCTACTGCTGAAGCGTCACTGACCAATAAATTAATAAACAGCTAAAAAAACTGATAAATTAATAATAATGGTACTAACAATTAAGTTTTGTGTCTGCTCTTTCTGCCTGAATGGTGCAGCTGTGGTGAAGAACCCTCCCAATAACTTGTGGATCATCGCTGCCGTGCTGGCCCCCATTGGAGTGGTGACCGTCATCATCATCATCATCACCGCTGTGCTCTGCCGCAAGAACAAGAGCGACTTCAAGACGGACTCCTTAGGCAACCTTAATCCTCGTGCAAAGGTACAAAGGAGTCATTCAAACCATATTTGCTCTTCATGCCATCATCTCAGACTGATAAAAGAAGAAGGAAAAATCCACACTGTTGCTGCTCACCGATTTATTCAGCATTTCGACCTCAGACGGTCTTCGTCAGGTGTCTGAGGTTGAAACGCTGTGTTGAATAAATCGATGAGCAGCAACATTGTGCTGCTTCTTTCCTTCTTTTACGCGTCTTTGTTTGATCCAGCACCTGTTTTACTGGACGTGCGCGCATCCCTCACACATCATCTTAGACTGACCCTTGTCTTGTGGGAATGATGAAAGGTCCCCACTCAATCCTCAATCCTGTCATATTTCCCCAAATTCAGTTCATTCTCACTCTTCTGTGGCTGTCTAAGTATATGGGACCCAGCTGCCAGTGGAGTCCCATACTTCCATCTCGGCCTCTCATACATTTTGTCCTGTGTCTTTTGTCAAAAGGCAACTTAGGTAATTGCTTATAGATCCCTACCCTCACCATGTACAGGTGCTCTTAAAGGCACACCTGTCATGACATTATTGGCTTGATCAGGGGTATCAAATAAGGCTTGGGGGCCGGATGCGGGCTGCCAGATAGTTCAATCCGGCCCCAAACTTGTGGAGAAAAAAAATAAGTTGTCTGTTTTTTTTGTTCGCCATTTACAGTTAATGCTCCTGATATGGCCAATCACCTCCGCCTCAGTGTAATTCAAGTTTGACCAAAAAAACGCCCAAAAACACAAAGCAAAACATAGTTACTGCACTTTGCCTTTGCAGGACAGTATATAATTCCCATCCTCTGATAAACAAAATGAGGGTTCTTTCCTGCTCATAGCATCTCCACTTCCTGTCCTCATCTCTTCCTGTTCCTGTCTCTGTTTCTGTAATGTGCGCCATCTCTCTTTCACAGCATCTTCATATGACCACAGTGGCTGTTTCCCAATGTCCAGTGTTCTAGCCTTGCTAGGACGTGAAGCGCCCAGTGATTGGATAATCTTTGGTGAACTCCGCGAAGTATCAAATCAGTGGGTGTTAATTCACATCCTAGCAAGGCTAGAACACTGGACATTGAGAAAAGGCCAGTGTCTTCCTCTCATCCAGGCACACTGTCCCTGTTATTGCTTACTGTGATGTGCTTAACGCTCTTGATGTTTCTCTCATCTGCTGTAGAGTGCTTACCGGAGGGATGCTGGCTATTACATCCAGGTAGCTATTCCATTCTTTACATCTACTGACGTGTGCATCACATGGCGGGCCAGTTGTCATCGTTGGCCAATCTTTTGTTTGCATGTGTTATTGCGCCACGGGCCGCTGACAGCTTTGGCCGGGCCCAGGCAAACACACAAGACATCTGAAAGGGCCTCCCTACCCAATATGTGCAATATAGTAAGGACCCAAATTTGGGTCCCCTTTCTCCCTGGGCCCGGGACAACTGACCCCTTTATCCTCCCCCGTTGGCTTCCCTGGCTGTGCCCTCTACTGTGGGAGGGATAGATATGCTGGACTGGCAAGGGCATCAGTGAATTGTAATCTCCGTCTGCATGCGTGTGTGTGTGTGTGTGCCTATGTGTGTGCCTATGTGTGTGTGTGTGTGTGTGTGTGTGTGTGTGTGTGTGTGTGTGTGTGTGTGTGTGTGTGTGTGTGTGTGTGTGTGTGTGTGTGTGTGTGTGTGTGTGTGGACTGCTTTTCATACATCCTGTGTGTGTGTGTGTCTCGGGAAGCCTCACATGGTGAGCACTACTTATTCATTCCAAGGAGCAGAATGCTTCCAGGAAAAGTGTCCCACTCTTCACTTTTGTCTCATCCTACAGAATCTCTATCTCAACCACACACACACACACACACACACACACACACACACACACACACACACACACACACACTCACACTCACACTCACACTCACACTCACACTCACACACGCACAGGCACAGGCACATACAAAGACACACGTACACGCACACGCACACCCACCCACCCACACACACACACACCCACCCACACACACACACACACACACACACACACACACACACACACACACACACACACACACACACACACACACACACACAAACACACGCACAGGCACAGGCACATACAAAGACACATGTACACGCACACGCACACCCACCCACCCACACACACACACACACACACCACACCCACAGATACCCACCCACACACACACACACACACACACACACACACACACACACACACACACACACACACACACACACACACACACACACACACACACACACACACACACACACACACACACACCATGTACGGTATCTCAGTGTGGTTAGAAGCAGAAGTTATGGTGCCTGCACACCTCCAGAAGGAGGTCACATCATCTCTGTAGATTTGCTCATAAGTAGGCTAGCAGGACTACCATAGCCTTAGCTCTTTGTGGACACAAGCTCCACACACCATACTCTAACTTTGTACACTCTATTGCAACACAGTTTTATACCCTCTTTAAATCTGATATTTTTCTGTGGAACGCATATCATTGCCCAGATAGTTATTTGCGATTACACTCTTTTTTACTGTTGCTGTTACAGCACAGTTTTTTGCACAGCCTTCATTTTCAGAGGTGGAACGTAACTAAGTATTTTTACTTCGTTACTGTACTTAAGTAGTTTTTTCTGGAATTTGTACTTACTTGAGTAAAAATAAAAATGCAGACTTTTACTTTTACTCAATTACATTTTTTGACAATAACTTGTACTTTCTACTCCTTACATTTCTAGGAGAAGACTTTGTTACTAGTTACATTTATCCTAGGTTTTCCTGTTGTGTTTCGTGGATATTTCAGTAGCCTCAGCTGCGGGCAGGGAGGCGGGACCAAGCCCCTCTTCCAAATTGACACCCAGACAGAAAATATACTTTTAAAAACATTAACAGGACTCCATAGTCATGTTCAAATGGAACCGAAAACCGTTGCAGACCATTTTTCCTATTGTATCAAGTAGGTAGACATGGAGAAAGACAGCCATTGCGCGTGTAGGCCTACTTGTACTTTTGTACTGAAAAGTACATTTAAAAGTTAGTACTTAGGACTTTTACTTAAGTACGTTTTTGGTAATCAACTTTTACTTTCACTTGAGTAATTTTTTCGCAGGGTACTTCTACTTTTACTTAAGTACACAACTTCAGTACTTCTTCCACCTCTGTTCATTTTGCACTACTGTGAACACAACTCACTGCTTTGCACACAATTTCTAAATGATGAACAGACTTCTATAACCTCATGAAAATGACTTTTACTTTTACTTTTACTTCTAATGCTTTTTGAATAGAGAAACCAAGAGGCAAAATGTGCTTTTAATTTTTATGGTCTGTGTCTCCAGGTAGTTGCTACAATGTGTGCTAGTAAAGTGACGAATGTGTTCACAATTTGGTACAAAAACTGTTCATTTTACAACTGTGTGTGTACAGTTAAGCAAAATGTGTTGGGTTTTACAATGTATCCCCACACATATGCTGATTTGGTGTGAGGTTGTTTTACAGGTATCCGTGTGAAGAGTAAAAACAGTTGAAGTTACAAAAATAAGCTTTATTTATCAGAAAAAAACTGAAGTGAGATAGGACATACAGCTTAGCACAGTATTGAATAGCAACATTATGTATGTACGTACCTTAGAGGTAGAGTTAAGGTTAAGAGTTAAGAGTTAACTTCTTCTATCTTCTACTTCTATCTTCTACTATCGTAAGTACATAAAATTACATGTCGCTACATGAGGACTCTACAATAGAAAATGTAAAATTATGTGTTACCCTTTTCTGACTATTTTTGTATTATATGATGTATTAGTCTCCCCCATCGCCCCTCCGGTTTGGTCCCCGCTCCCTCTGTTCTGACCTAGTTTGTCACGGAAGCTCGCAACTCGGCCTACAATTTCACTGCAGTAGTCTGTGTCGGGGTGGATGATGAGATTTTAAACTTTCCTCTCTTTCTCTGCTCTGCTCTGCTCTGCTACATAGATATGAGAGGCAATCGGCTCAGTGAATAGATCTCAGAAATAAGATCGGGCACAGTAATACATGCGCTGGCATGCCTACTCCATTCAATCTAATGCCAATAAAATGCGTTTTACATTGATCAGACGTTTTTATTGGGATTTGAGCTGGCGGATGAATAAAGACAGACTATGTCTCCGCTTTACATATGGCCATTTTGATCGCGCCAAAAGGCTTTAGTGGATCTGGCTTTCAGGCAGGGGTGGAATTGGACATGGCACACTTTATTGAACTGATGTTCGCGAGGAAGCCAAAGTTATTCAAGAGATTGTGTCAAATCAAGGGTGCCAGATGTGATTATGGTGTGCAGAGTGATTTTGCGTATGCGTGGGCGTTGCGTGTGCCTGGCAAATGAGTTTTCCCCCCCCTTAGCTGGGACGGGCTGGGATGGAGAGAAAGTGTGTGGGGATGGGCTGGGATGGAGAGAAAGTGTGTGTGTGTGTGTGTGTGTGTGTGTGTGTGTGTGTGTGTGTGTGTGTGTGTGTGTGTGTGTGTGTGTGTGTGTGTGTGTGTGTGTGTGTGTGTGTGTGTGTGTGTGTGTGTGTGTGTGCGCGTACGTGCGTGCGTGTGCGTGTGCGTGCGCGCGTGCGCGTGTGCGCGTGTCGTGGCCTACTGTGGCTGTTCATGTGACCATGACCAGTGTCTTGTATTCCACATTATCCACCACAGGGGCGTTCCTGCTATTATTTGTTTGTTTGTGTATCCATCTTACCCCTATTGTTCTTCCTCCCCCTCTTTGTGTCTCTCTTGCTCTTGCTCTCTGTCTTTCATGCTCTGCTCTCTATCTCTCTCTCTCTCTCTCTCTCTCTCTCTCTCTCTCTCTCTCTGTCTCTCTCTCTCTGTCTCTGTCTCTGCTTTTGTCACTCCCCATCTCTCTTCCTCTTTGTTTCCTGTTCTCCTTTTGTCTCCATCTTTTGCATTTTCTTTCAACCGAATATTCATCTCAGCCGTGGACAGGTGTACATACATACAGTGTGTATATAGTATAGTATATAGCACTGCACGTGCACGCTGTGCTGTAGTCAGTAGAGGTGTAAAATAATACACGGTTGTTGGTTTTAAGGAGAGAGAGAGAGAGAGAGAGAGACAGACAGAGAGAGAGAGAGAGAGAGAGAGACAGACAGAGATACAGAGAGAGACAGAGAGAGAGAGAGAGGGAGAGATAGAGAGAAAGATTCATTCCCACTCTTTGGCTTTGCCATCAGTAGTGGTGCGGTCGGTGCGATGCAGTGTGGTTGGGGCCACTGACAGCTTTTGCTGGGCCCAGGACAAAGTCATCTGAAAGCCCCCCCCCTAGCCCAATAAATACAATATCATGGGGCCCCAATTCTGGCCCCCCTCTCTCCCTGGGCCCCGGACAACTCTCCCCTTTGTCCCCCCCCCCTGTTGGCGGTGCGTATGCGGTCACCCGGGGGGTTATAAACTTCCTGTAATGGCCGTAAAGCTGAAGGTTAATTTAATGTTCCCTGAAGCAGCCCTTTGGCTCTCTCTCTTGCCAAGCCAGCGGGCTCATCCCACGATCTGTGTAAATGCAATCTGTGTGTGTGTGTGTGTGTGTGTGTGTGTGTGTGTGTGTGTGTGTGTGTGAGTGTGTGTGTGTGTGTGTGTGTGTGTGTGTGTGTGTGTGTGTGTGTGTGTGTGTGTGTGTGTGTGTGCGTGTGTGTGTGTGTACGTGTGTGTGTGTACGTGTGTGTGTGTGTGTGTGTACACTTACGCGCGCATGTGTATATGTGTGTGTGTGTGTTTGTGACAGAGAGGTGTGCCCATATGTGTGTGTGTGTGAGAGAGTGAGGTGTGTCCATATGTGTGTGTGTGCGCGTGTATGTTTGTGCGTGCATGTGTGTGCGGTTATATGTGTGCATGTGTGAAGAATGATGTATTTTCAAGTTGTGCCAAGGTGCATGCCCTGTGGTCAGAAGTAGCACTGTGGCTGCCCTGGTGATGTTGCTCGCCTTTGATCTCGGCCAGATGTAGGAAGCAATATTGGCGCTACGGTTGCATTTCATCTGAGGTGGGAGGGATGACCTAGTGTAGCAGTGCTGGAAAGGGAGATTACATACCGTCATTACTGTATGAGGCTGGCTGAAGCTTCGGGCTGTTTTTGTTTCC
>NC_085878.1:35176841-35236841 GCF_034702125.1 Engraulis encrasicolus
AACAAAGTGTGTGTGTGTGTGTGCGTGTGCGTGTGCGTGTGCGTGTGCGTGTGTGCATGTGACGGAGGTCATCTTGCACCTGTTCACCCCCCTCGGGGATTGAACTTGCAACCTCGTAATGGGAGACACAGTACGATACCGCTGGGCCAAGAGACTAGTCTCTCGGCCCAACGGCACGAGATTGTATGAGGCTATCGGAGGGAGGTTTTACCAACGTTCCACGCCAACTCTGCTAGTTAGCCTCCGTTACACTCTCCCCCTTAAACCTCACTCCCAATCCGGGTCAGGGCACCACTGTGACAGAGGTCATCTTGCACCTGTTCACCCCCCTCGGGTATCGAACGTGCGACCTCGTCAACTACAACGGTCCGGCAATGGGAGACACAGTACGATACCGCTGGGCCGACAGACTAGTCTCTTGGCCCAACGGCACGAGACTGTATGAGGCTATCGGAGGGAGGTTTTACCAACGTTCCACGCCAACTGTGCTAGTTACCTGTAGCCTCCCATGCATGCACGCACGCGTGTTTGTGTGTGTGTGTGTGTATGTGTATGTGCACATACGTGTGTGCGTGTGCCTGTGTGTGTGTGTGTGTCAAGGCAAAGGTGAAAGACATGGTGTTCAGATCAGAGGGTTTTAGGTTCAAAGCTCATCCTTACCATGGGCTGAAGTAAATGGTAAATGGAATGGACTGCATTTACAGTATATAGCGCCTTTCCACTCCTTCGAGCACTCAAAGCGCTTTACATTGCATGCCTCACATTCACCCATTCACACTCACATTCACACACCGGTGGCCGTGGCTGCCACGCAGGGTACCACCCTGCCACTAGGAGAAACTTGGGGTTAAGTATATTGCTCAAGGACACAACGATGGAGTCAGGCCGAGCGGGGCTCGAACCTGCAACCTTTGGGTTGAGGAATGGCTCCTCTACCACCTGAGCTACCACCGCCTGAGCTACCAAGTGCCCTTGGGCAAGGTACCTAATCCCTAGCCCCACATAGTGTAGCTCCAGAAACCGTGGACAGTACCCTGTAATAACTGTCCCTTGGGTAAAAGCGTCAGCCACGTAGTAAAATATGGGTATCACATTATTTTAAGGTTCATATGTTAGTCACTGATACATGTTTTATTTCTTTATATGTGACGTAAGTCATGTGCTAAGCAAAAGCAGTCATATGTTATGCGTGTATTCACAAATTTCTTGTTCACAGCCAAAAAGGCCTTTATTGTTGATATGATTTCAATAAGTGATTTAATTAATCTCGTAGGCACTCAACACACGTCCGTCCTACAGTATAAGTCACTTACACAGACAGTCATTGGGCGTGAATTAGTAGCTAACATGAAAACCCTATTCTGAAGTTTTACCAAAATGTGTTGTGCAGATGTTGCCAGAATAACAAATAAAATCAAAGTGGAGGGAGCGGTAGGTTTTTGCAGACAACACGGCAGGTAGACTAGCGTCCCCTCTGAGGGTCCCTGAGGAGGGGAAGGGTGGCAGGCAGAGCTAATCAGATGACATCATAGCCATATGATGAAGGTGAAGACTGTGCACATCCCAGGAAAAGGTGCAGGACAAAGGCCGACTGCAGTCTTCGGAGTGAGGAGTCTGCACACCCAAATCCTTTTGGTTGTTTCTTTATTAATTCATGGCTGGATCCAGCCATAAAATAATGAAGAAACAACAAAAAAAAGATTTTGGGTGTGTGGAGTGGACTCCTCACTCCGAAGAGAAGACCATATCCATCTGAGACTATCATCAGCAACGTCCTGTCAGCATGATGGACTTGATGCCGCACGCACGCCGACCTTGAACTTTTCCCTCAGCTCTAAAACACAGCAGCAGCAGTAGCTCTGAAACTCATTAGGCTTCATCAGCACTCCTGCCCTCCACTCTGGATCTCATTGTAGTGCTGTACTTTGTACTGTACTGTGCAGATGGGGTCTGTACAGTACACTAGTACAGTACAATAGTGCTGTACTGTAGTGCTGTACTTTGTTCTGTACTGTGCAGATGGGGTCGCTGGTGGGCGAAATAGTCTTGTAGTCTTGTAGTCTTGTGCGATAGTCTTGTGTTACGTAACCTGGCAACAGGTGACCTGGTGTGAATGCAGCAAGGGGCGCGACGTGGCTCAGTGGGCCATAGCATTACACGGGGGCCCCTAGTTTGATTCCGGCCAGAGGTCATTTCTCAGTCCCATCCCCATGTTCCTCTGCCACCAGGGATGGGCTGGGGGAGAAATAAGGCCCGGGCACTTTTGGCGTTAAGGGGCCCCTCATAATTAGCGGCACAGAACTGACTCACGAGTGGGTCCCACACCCTCATGGGCCCCTATTTTTAGAAATGTTAAAAAAATATGCATTTCTGAAAAAAGGGGCCCACGAGGGCGCAGGGCCCACCGGGGAATGCCTGCTCTACCAGATGGCCAGTCCAGCCATGTCTGCCACTCATTTCCTGTCACCGTCTTTGACTGCTGTATCAATAAAAGGGGCCAGTTGAGGAAAACCTATGATAACAATCCAATCTGCATTTGGTCCATATTACAATAAAATACCCCAACAACTGTTCTCTGATTGGGCGCTTGAATGTTGATTCATGAATGTCAAACTTGATTGCCAGCTGCGTGAGGGACGCTTGTGAGGGACGTTTATTGTGGGCTAAATCAGCCTAAGGTGACTTTAAGAGGCAGCTTTAAGAGAGTCTACTGTAGGTACGAGGCAGCTGGAGATCCCAATGCTCCTTGCTGCAAGGAAAGGCTCTGATGGGGCTCTTTAACATTAGCTGTGCCCAGAGTGGCCAGAAAGATCGATAGATAGAGAGAGAGATAGAGAGACGGACAAACAGACAGACAGACACAGAAGGAGAGAGAGAGAGACAGACAGACAGACAGACAGACAGACAGAGAGACAGAGAGAGAGAAAGAGAGAGAGAGAGAGAGAGAGAGAGAGAGAGAGAGAGAGAGAGAGAGAGAGAGATAGAGAGACAGACAGACAGACACAGAGAAAGAGAGAGAGAGACAGAGAGAGAGATTGAGAGAGAGATGTACTGTACAGCTAAGCAAAGTGAGTTACCAGTGGCTGCTTTTAAGCGGCTCCACATTCTATTCGACACCTCAGCTAAATCACTCCTGTTTTCATTTCAGTGTGCGCATTGTCAGCCCAGAGGGGAAGGGCGGCAGAACTAACTGTTCTTTACCTCCATAACACCATACATCCTCAGCAGAATTTCAAAGCAGCCCTGCGCAGAATTGTATCCCTCCCTGGGTTCGATTATGGTGCAAATAAACACCGTTATTCAGCCAGCCAGCCAAGCAAGGGAAAGGATGAGAAGGAGACAGTGGGAGAGGTGGAAAGGGAAAAAGAGCGTGAGAACTCAAAGGGAAAAAGAAGAAGAAGAAGAGGGGGAATAAACTTGCTGCTGATAGCTGCCTGTGTGCTGTAAGGTGATGGCTGCTCAAGGAGCTGCCAAGAGTGATTTAGCTTATCTCCGGCCTGCAAATGTAAGGATCCTTTTTTTCTGAGATGCCCGTTTCCCTTTAATGTGCCTCCAAAACCACATTATGATATGTCAGCCACCTTTCGGCACAGGAAATAAAAAATACAGCGTCGAAATGCGAACATATTTTGCCACCTACTTTGTGGAATAGGTAAATGTCCTGTATTGAAGATGTGCTGCACATCCAGAGTTCCAGTTCAGTTCTTTAGTGGGGCTATCTTTTCCCTGTGCGGCTGTGGATGTTTGTGTAATTTAAATTGCTTTGTGCTGGTCCAGTAGTCTAATAGCAATTTCCATATTGTTTAGAAGTGTGCACACACACACAAACGCATGCACGCACGCACGCACGCACGCATGCACACACGCACGCACGTGCACACACACACACACACACCACAGGTGAAAAATGACTCGCCTGTAGCTACAGCCCATAAAGGGACATTGATAAGAAAATGAAAATAACCAGTCAGTTCTATCTTCCTATCGCTGACATTTTCGGTGATACTCCCAATAAAAAATGTGTGGCCTGGCTTGTCGTCAGAGCATGCACACAGGAGTGACGATGGGCCATAAAACCCAGTGGAGCCTGAAGATGTGGGCAGAGGCTGAGCTATCAGTGTCTCTCGCCGGTCGCACCGGCCTGATTTAAGTGAGGGTTTTACATTCTCCCTACACTTCACAGCTTACATGTTTTACTTTCTGAGTTTGTGGGCTTATTATACCCATAGGGCATGTTGCGCAGTATAGTTCATAAACTGCTTCGTTTCTCAAAGAGAGGATTTTTGTGTGTAATATAAAGAGCCATGAAAATAGTGGTATTGTTAGATTGTGGAGTGGTATTGTTGGGTTGTAGAATTTTTTTTGCAAGCTGATACGGTATGTTGATTTTTCCTGCAATAACAGCAACAACTACACTGATGGCGATCATCATCTTCATTATCATTATCATCACATGTTGTTATTGTTACTTTTATTGATAGCGAGGCTAGCATATTTTGTATACACCATCGTCTTCCTTTTGTTTTATGTTCGTGTTGGAATTGTTGCACACACCAGAGCGTCCCAGAAGGTCTTTGAAGGGGCCACCTGTTCTTCAGTATATGCCCATACTTTAATAGACAACAAAATGGTGGTGAGAGGGCAGGAGCTTGACTTTTTAGTCTGCGTTGGAAAAGCTCCATGTACTTTATAATGTAGCGAGGGACTGAAGTTTCAGAGCCGCTTGCTGCTGCCCAGTGGCAGAACAATTGCACACAGGGCCCCAGGGCAAGACTCTTATAGGGCCCCTCATACAGCCTGTCAAGGTGACAGTAGAGCCTCCACCAGCAGGTCCCGAGCCCCGGGGCAAATGCCCTGCTTGCCACCCCCCCACCCCCCTATAGCTCCGCCCTTGCTGCTGCCTCCACAGCTGGTAGGAAATGGCCAAATAAGGTGTTGCTGAGCTAGGCACAGTGCCAGTTCGGTTCACCTCATCTCACCTGGCTCTCCTCTCCGGCCCAGAGGAACTCTGGATGACAGGTCGGGGGGTTGACAGTCATTTTAGATGAAGTCCACAGTGGATGAGGCACCTGTCAAAATGACACTCCACAGAGAGCATTCGTGAAAGATTTATCTCAAAACATCTCTCTCTCTCTCTCTCTCTCTCTCTCTCTCTCTCTCTCTCTCTCTCTCTCTCTCTCTCTCTCTCTCTCTCTCTCTCTCTCTCTCTCTCTCTCTCTCACTGTCTCATTCACTCACTCACACACATTCTCTCTCTTTCTCACTGTCTCACTCACTCTCTCTCTCTCTCTCTCTCTCTCTCTCTCTCTCTCTCTCTCTCTCTCTCTCTCTCTCTCTCTCTCTCTCTCTCTCTCTCTCTCTCTCTCTCTCTCTCTCTCTCAGGAAGGAGCTCTGCATTCCCTCTTGTACTTGTATTATCTCGCTATTTTGTTTAGAAAGCATATGGGTTCGGATCAAAGTCATTTGTTATAAAAAAGTGGATTTTGCACATCTGTCTACTGACAAAAGTAGCAGTGCTGACTCAAGATATGTGATTTCATACTTTAGCACTCCCAACGCTGCCTCTGTCAGACAGCTTTTAATGCATTATGAATAAAGTAATAATACAACAACCTCAACAATATTAGCCTCATAGCGGTTTTGTAAGCAGTCTTATCAAAAAGCTTGGACTTCCACAAAAAAGGAAAACACAAGATAAAAAGAGATAAGATAAGATAATATAATATGAGATAAGATAAGATAAACTTTATTGTCTGTTTGCACAGAAATTTGTCTCGCATGACACCTCTCCACAATCCACAATATAAACGCACATTAAAAACACATAAAAGATAATATGGCCTATAGAGTCTGGCCATTTAGGTCCATAAGCTGTTAAGGCAGCACAGTCCAATAAATTAAGTTAATAAAAAATATTAAATATTCCTGAGTGGTTTTATAAAGAAGTATGCATTCCACATTAGGAAATGTGTGTACAGACACCAGCTTGTTGCATGGGATCAAACATAATACAGTATACTGTACATGCAATCACTATTCTTGTATAAACTATATACTGTCGTCCAAGTGAAACTGGATGACATGTACTATTGTACTTATTTCTTTGTCAGTAGCGTGGGCACTACTTACATTTACATGTACGTGTTATAGTCACTATTCATGTCTAAACTAATTTCTTCTAACTCAAATGGCATGGCATGTAGTTCTTTGTCAGTAGCGTGGACACATGGTCGTTAAAGCCTCCAGGCAGTCGTGCTGTGCCTCTCCTCTGTGTTCGCACTGTGCTATTGTGTTGTGTCATACAGTAGCTGAGTTCGCCATGTGCAGGACCGGATTATGACTTCATGGGCCCCTGGGCCAGACAGCAAGAAAGGCCCCCCTCCATCAGCATTGTCAGTTTACGAAAGATCCAGGGTTTTAGGCCAGATGTTGAGAGTGGAGAGTGAGAGTGAGAGTGGAGACTGGAGGAAGAGGAGGGGAGGAAGAAGAGGGGAGGAAAGGGTTAGATAGGATATGTGTGTGTTTGTCTGTGCACGTGTGTGTGTACTGTAGCTGTGCGCATTTGTTGGTACATGTGTGTGTATTTAAGTGTGCATGTGTGTGTATCTAAGTGTGTCTGTGTCTGTGTGTGTGTGTGTGTGTGCGTGTGTCTGCACACATGTGTGTCTGTTGAGGATGTGTGTTTCGCACAGCGGTGTTGGCAGATGTTTAAGACCATATATTGTTGGGATTTCGGAGGTGTCCCCTAAGACCATGTGAAAGTACAGTTATTGACGCACTATGGCAATGGAAATAAAGAGGCTTGAGCTACAGTTATTAACGCACTATGGCAATGGAAATAAAGAGGCTTGAGCTTCAGTTATTAACGCATAGAGCTGGGCGGTATACCGTTAAAAAGCCGTGATCTCGGTTTACACTACACAAGGTTCTCTTTTTGATGAGAGACGGTTTTGTTGTTGTTGTTTATAGCCGTTATGTGCGTGAGCTTCATACTCTGTGTCACACTTCCAAAGATTCTTCTTCTTTCAACTCTGCTAAGTCCATTGTTGTTGCTGTTCTACTAGGGAATGTCACCACAATGTAAGATGTTGATTGAGCTAATAAAAAAATTGGTTAATCGCGCTAGAGGCTAGTGAGAGTGAAACATGATGAACTCACATGGCGTGGATGAATCATGACAAACATTTCAATTCATTTAGCCTACCTTTGATCTAACAAAGTTAAATTAAAGGCAATTCTATGTGGTGCTATGTTAACAGGCTACAACAGTTATCTGATTCTTAACTGTATTTAATTACCATCCCAACTGTGTGTGCAGCACTGCTGTTAAGACTACTTATAAGCTAAAGTAGCCTAGCTTTCAAATGCAATGGCAGACAGGATACATTGCTACATTGCTATATTTGTTTGAAATGATTTGGGGGCAAAATAGGAGCGAAACACATCGCAATATGACACAAACTACCGGACAAAATACCTTCTACGTTGGATTTGGACTTTAATTCAAAGACAATGTGCACACAATGTCAAGTGAATCCGTTTGTTTTGTTCGTTTGTCTGTCTTCAGTCTGTTTCGTTTCCGTACACGCTAGTCCAGTGGCAGCGTAACACGCCGGATATGCTGCCAGATGTAGAACGACAAATAATTAATTAGTGTTGCCAGGTGTAGAACGAAATAAGCTGTTTTGGGCTGTCTTGAAAAAAGCCCAAAACAGCTGCTTATAATCATTTTACCCTTCTTCCTTGAAAAATCTATGGCACCCTGGTCAAGATTTTAGGCTATTTTATGAAATGCTGCATTTTCTCTAATTTGAGACTTTGTTGGATAGGGAAATATAAACTATAAATTAACGAAAATATTATTGAAATGAAAAAATGATAAAATATAAATGGAGATTAATTTAAATTCATGATTTTATCTCATTTTAACATTTAATTTCAGTCTTTTCCTCAGAAAGATTAAGATTTGGGGGGAAATCGTCGCATATCAAAAAACCGTGCAGAAAACCGTGATATCAATTTTCATCAAGAAAACCGTGATGCTAATTTTTTCCAAAACCGCCCAGCCCTTTTAACGCACTATGGCAATGGAAATAAAGAGGCTAGAGCTTCAGTTATTAACTCACTATGGCAATGGAAATAAAGAAGCTTGAGCTTCAGGGCCCCCTTGACTCTTGGGCCCCTGGGCCTGAGCCCAGTAGGCCCATGCTGTAATACATGCTGTTAACACCTTCCACACTGTGGCACTCATGGGCGTAATTTTTGGTGTGGATGGTGGTGACATGTCCATACCACTTTTGAGGAAACCTAGCTTGGCCCCATCACTTATTTACAAATATAATGCAAAAATGACATACCCAGAGAATTTCCTATAATGTCCACACCACTTTCCAAGCATAACTTACACCTCTGGTGGCACTGGTCAGCAGAGGTGAGAGTGGAGGAAGACAGAGTGAGACAGAAGGAAAGGGAGGAAATGGAGGAAAGAGAGGAAAGGGTGAGATAGGAAATGTGTGTGTTAGTCTGTGCACGTGTGTGTGTATTGTCAGTGTGCGCATTGTTCGGTGCATGTGTGTGTATTTAAGTGTGCATGTGTGTGTATTTAAGTGTGTGTGTGCATGTGTGTGTATGGGCGTGCTTGCGAGCATGCGTGTGTGTGTATGTGTGGGCGTATGTGTGTGTGCATGTGTGCGTGCGTGTGTGTGTGCACGCATGTGTGTGTGTGTGTGTGTGTGTGTGTTTGAAGATATGTGTTTGGCATGGTAGTTGGCAGGGACGGTGACATAACTGTGTGTGTGTGTGGGCATGCGTACATGAGTGCATGTCAACATGCCTGCATGTGTGCGTGCGTGTGTGTGTGCACGCATGTGTGTGTGTGTGTGTGTGTGTTTGAAGATATGTGTTTGGCATGGTAGTTGGCAGGGACGGTGACATAACTGTGTGTGTCTGTGTATTTAAGTGTGTGTGTGTGTGTGTGTGTGTGTGTGTGTGTGTGTGTGTGTGTGTGTGTGTGTGTGTGTGTGTATATGTATTTGTGTGTGTTAGAAGATGTGTGTTTCGCACGGCAGTTGGCAGGAACGGTGACATAACTGTGTGTGTGTGTGCACGGGGCGTGTGGGCAGGCACAGGCAGGCGGCGAGAGATTGACCACTGCTGCTTGTTGCTATGGTTACTTGCAGCAGGTTGCCGAGCGAAGACGGCTCCGTCATCAGCAACGAATCAGCAGCGAAGCCGCACGCTGGCAGGGGGGGCTCCACCGCCGCGCTCAAAGTCCCGACGCAGCAGAAAATGACAAAGGAGGAGTCGCGCAAGAGGAACGGTGAGGCACACTGAGTACACACACACACACACACACACACACACACACACACACACACACACACACACACACACACACACACACACACACACACACACACACACACTTATCGTAAACCTCCATCAGACTACAGTACCCCTTGACACACGCGCACACACACACACACACACACACACACACACACACACACACACACACACACACACACACACACACACACACACACACACACACACACACGCGCACACACACACACACACCTCCAGCCTCCACCAGCATAAAGTACCCCTTCACACACACGCACTCTCTCTCATCTCCCCCCGTCTGTCCTCCTGTTCTCCTGCCTTACCTTCACTTATCAAATCTTTCTTTCACCTTTTTGTCACCTGTCACACAACCTCTCTCCCTCTTTTTCTCTTGCCCACCCTCTCTCCCTCCATCTCACATCACAACCCTCTATCCCATTGCACTCCTCCACTTACTGTGCTGTACTAAATATCTCTCTCTCTCTCTCTCTCTCTCTAGCCCATATCTGTGCCACATCTCTCTTACTCTCTCTCTGTCTGTCTCTCCTTCTCTTCATCTATCTCATATATCCCGACCACAGCTTCACTAAATCTCTCTTTCTTAACCGTTGCTTTTTCACTATCCCCTCCCTTCATCCCTACACTCTTAACCTTTCTTTCTTTCTTTCTTTCTTTCTTTCTTTCTTTCTTTCTTTCTTTCTTTCTTTCTTTCTTTCTTTCTTTCTTTCTTTCTTTCTTTCTTTCTTTCTTTCTTTCTTTCTTTCTTTCTTTCTTTCTTTCTTTCTGTCCTCCTGTCTTCCTCCCTGTCTTTCTTTCTCTGCCATTCCTCTATCTATCCCATATCCCTTTATCTCCTTGCCAGCCTCGCTTTATTCCTATTCTCTCCTTCTTTTGGAAAGCTCTTCATCATCTCACAGCGTTTGACAAATGGCTGGCATTTTTGGCGACTGATTGATTATTTCCTTTTTGGCTCCACGTTGCCTGGCCTGATGTCACTGGGGGCTGCTTCATCTCAAATAAACAGTTGTTATTGTTGTTGTTGTTGTTGTCCTCTTCCTTCCTCTCTGCTGGCATGGTGCAGTGGCAGAGATGGGTGCACAGTACATCATACTGTAGCAGGCCGATTTTATGGCGTGTGTGTGTGTGTGTGTGTGTGTGTGTGTGTGTGTGTGTGTGTGTGTGTGTGTGTGTGTGTGTGTGTGTGTGTGTGTGTGTGTGTGTGTGTGTGTGTGTGTGTGTGTGTGTGTGTGTGTTTGTGTCAGAGAGAGCGAGAGAGAGAGAGAGAGAGAGAGAGAGAGAGGGAGGGAGGGAGGGAGAGGGTGGATGTATGAGTTTGTGTGCATGTCTGTTTGTGTGTGTGTGTGGTGGGCGGTGAAGGTGGCCAGTCAGCAGTAAGGCAAGTGAAGCAGCAGGGAGCAGAGAAGAGGGGAGCAGAGAAAAGGGTACTAGAGGATAAGAGGAGAGCAGGGAAGAGGGGAGTGGAGAAGAGGAGAGCAGAGAAAAGGGGAGCAGAAGCCAGGGGCGGAGAGGGGAAAAGAGGAGAGGAGAGGAGAGCAGAGGGGAGTGGAGTGGAGCGGAAGAGAGCAGAGGAGAGGAGAGGGGATCAGAGAAGAGGGGAGCGGAGAGGAGCAGAGCGGAGTGTGACAAAAGGGGAGCAGAGAAGAGTTAAGTAGTGGAAAGCAGAGGAAAGGGGAGCGGAGGAGAGCAGAGAAGAGGGGAGCAGAGTAGAGGAACAGGGGAGAGGAGAGGCGAGGAGAGGGGAGCAGTGGAGGGTGGTGGAGAGCAAAGTGTTGGGGATGTGGATGTGGCTCATGAATATGAATGAGACAGCTGCTCTCCTCTTCTCTCCCCTCCCCTCCCCTCTTCTCTTCTCTTCTCTTCTCTTCTCTTCTCTTCTCTTCTCTTCTCTTCTCTTCTCTTCTCTTCTCTCCTCTCCTCTCCTCTCCTCTCCACTGCTGACATGATCCGGAGTGTCACTGTGACCCCTGCCACTGTCACTG
This sequence comes from Engraulis encrasicolus, assembly GCF_034702125.1. NCBI lineage: Eukaryota > Metazoa > Chordata > Actinopteri > Clupeiformes > Engraulidae > Engraulis > Engraulis encrasicolus. The sequence goes on from NC_085878.1 coordinate 35,188,187, forward strand.
CCACTCATGAGCCGAGGGGGGCATGCAGGGTGTGGGGCTGCAAGACTGGCACGAACACACACGTACTGCACAGGATATGTGCAGCAGTACACACTCTAGCTACACATATCAAGACATGCACGCTTTCACATACACTCACACACATGCTGTATGCATACATGCAAACTCAAGCACATAACATACATACATGTACTGCACAGGACAAACGTATGTGAATACTGTATTGAGAAAACGCATGCATGCAAGCACACACACATACACACAGAAGAGACACACACACACACACACACACACACACACACACACACACACACACACACACACACACACACACACACACACACACACACACACACACACACACACACACACACACACACACACACACACACACACACACACACAAAAGGTATCAGTCCTACGTTTCTGTAAGTGCGGATTAAGAATTTCTCTGCAGCCTGTCACACTGAAAGCCAGGTACATCCGGCGCGTGTATCAAAACTATCAGTTCTCTTCATTCAGAACATTTTTCACCATCTGTTTCGGGTAGGCCTGGTTGGTTCATTGAAAGTTTTCGTTTCTCCCGTGAAAGTCCTAGTGGCATTAAAATGAATGATTTGCTCCTCAGCCTCAGGAACTATGTAAATGCGTGTGTTGAATTTACATGAGCTGAACTATACCTGAGTCTGACTCATAAAGCAGCTGTAGCTGTAGGTAGGTTTTTAATCTGCTCGTGAGATGGAAAGAGGCGTCATTTTATTTCAAACTATCACTTTAGCAGACAGGCAGAGAGTTTGGTCCAGTACTCACTGAATACATTTAGAACTGTTTTTTTTTTGTTTTGTTCAAGGACCCATTAGCTCGGGATGATACAGACTATAGACCCAAACAAAACATACAAAGTTTACTCACCAATGTGGATGGTCACTAGGGGTGTCAATAATAATCTAAATGCATCAATGCATCGATCCTACGGCCGACGATTTAATCGAATCGTGTCGTATCGTGGGGCATTCTTATGTATCGTAAATAGTCGAATCGCTGGCCCCTGTCCAATGCCCTAGCTCCATAACATAATAGAAGTAGAAAAGTTTGGAAGTCAGAGGCGTGCTCAGTCCCTTTAGGAAGATGAAAAAAATATTCGTGTGGGTGCTCTTTGGTTCAAGGTTCAATGTCAAAAAAGTTGCTTGAAAAGAGAAAAAACTTTTCTTCACCAAGGCACTCCAAAAAGTATAGTTAAAATGTCTTTATTATTATGACATATATTTTAACTATACTTTTTGGAGTGCCTTGGTGAAGAAAAGTTTTTTCTCTTTTCAAGCAACTTTTTAGAAGTAGAAAAGTGATTGAAAAAACCCCGGATTGAATCGTATCGTAACGTAAGGAATTCTTAAGTATCGATAGTAATCGAATTCCTGCTTTAAGAAATCGATACCGTATTGTATTGTCAAGGAGGCTGTGATTTACACCCCTAATGGTCACATCATATGGCTGACCCATTGCAGCACATCTTTGGGACCCTTGGAGGTCATAGATGCCATGTGAAGGATTATACAGTAGCTTACCGTGTAATGTATTTTACATAGAAAGCCCACCTGAGAAACAGCACTCAGTTCTCACGGCATGCAACAAAATTGCATGACAATACTGCCAAACGTATCATGTCAAACTGGGATTTAATGAATGCAAATCTTGTGAGTATCTGAACTGTCATTTGACGACAATTTCTGTCTTTGCAAAATGCAGCTCTTATTTGAAAAGGTCAGACCTCAGCCGGGGTAACATCCACCCTACTGTAAACTGGCTGGAATTCAAGCCTCTTTCTCGCAGTCTCTGTTCATATCCAATTAAGAATAACGACTTAGCATATATTACACACACACACACACACACACACACACACACACACACACACACACACACACACACACACACACACACACACACACACACACACACACACACACACACACACACACACACACACACACACACACACACACACACACACACACACACTTCATTAGTTGCCTTGACTGGCCTGTGCAGTATAGGTAATGCTGATGAATCACCCATACAGTAATGTTAGGATGATTGTGAGCACATTATGAGTGGGTGTTTGCCTGCACTGTAGGATAGCATGTACTATATAGCAAGGTGACCGCAGCCTTAGCTACCATGCTAATGAGAAGAGTGCAGTGTGAAGACAAGCAGACTGTGTGTGTGTACAGGTGTGTGTGTGTGTGTGTGTGTGTGTGTGTGTGTGTGTGTGTGTGTGTGTGTGTGTGTGTGTGTGTGTGTGTGTTTGTGTGTGTCTGTCTGTGTCTGTGTGTCTGTGTCTGTGTCTGTGTGTGTGTCTGTGTGTGTCTCTGTGTGTGTGCGCACGTGTGTGTGTGTGTGCGTGTGTGTAGGGGTTGGGTGGGGGGTTGGTGGTGGTGTTGGATTGTCCCTGTACATGGGGGTGGGTACATATGGTGCTCCTCTCCATACTCCATACAGTACACTGCCTTCTGAGCATGTGTTTAAATTATGGTGTAGGCGGAATGCTTGGGACTGGCTGGAACACAATGTTCTGTTGCCTGTGTGTGTGTGTGTGTGTGTGTGTGTGTGTGTGTGTGTGTGTGTGTGTGTGTGTGTGTGTGTGTGTGTGTGTGTGTGTGTGTGTTTTATGTGTGTGAGTGTGCGTGTGTGTGTGCGTGTGTATGTGTATGCATGTGCCCATGTGTGTGTGTTTATTAAACTCTGCATATTTACATATATTTTTTCATGCCGTGCGATTTTGTGTATCTGTCTTCATATACCAGTATGTGTACATAATGTTGAGGTCAGCATTAATAATCTTAACACCTGTTGTGTGTATGTGACTGTGTGTATGTATTGTGTGTGCGCGCGCGCGTGTGTGTGGGCGTGCGTGCATGCATGTGTGCGTGCATGCATGTGCATTGTGTGTGTGCGCATGCGTGTGGTGCGCATACATGCACGTGCGCGCGTGGCGTGTGTGCGTATGTGTGTGTGTGTGTGTTTGTGTGTGTGTGTGTGTGTGTGTGTGTGTGTGTGTGTGTGTGTGTGTGTGTGTGTTATAGCAGATCCGTATGACACCTCATCGGGCTCCCTGCAGCTGATCTCCATCAAGCCCATGGCAGCCCCGCCCACTTACTCTCACCCCGCCTCCTCCGACCGCAGTCACAGTCAGGACTCAGCCATCCTCAACGGAGAGGTGAACACACACACATGCGCACACACACACACAAGCAGGCATGCACACACACACACACACACACACACACACACACACACACACAAACACACACACACACACACACACACACACACACACACACACACACACACACACACACACACACACACACACACACACACACACACACACACACACACACACACACACACACACACACTGTAGATGTGATTTATACTGTATAGGCACAACACAGGTGTATGGGGGCCTTAACGTCAGCCAATGCCACTATTGTATGGATTATTTTTTGCTTTTTTATTTTTAGTGGACTATCTGAGAAGAATGTTCATTTCAGTATATCAACGATTTTGACGTCGAGAGAGCTAAGCTGCGTCGAATGTGACCGCATGCCGCGGACTTAACCAATAACTAATTAATTTATGGGGATTAAATGCTGTCTGAGCCCAAAAACATATTTCACCCATGTATTTATTTGTTTTTACAGTTTTTCTTGATTGCTTACACACAATTTTCGGAATCAGTTCTCGAATTCTCAAAACTCTACACACAAATCTCCAAACCTCACACACAACGGGCAAAACTCCACACTACCTCTGAAAAATGCACGTCTTGTCTCAAAACAGTGTACTCTCTTCTAAAAAGGTCATTTTGTTCTCAAATGACACACACAAGCAGTCATTTTACAGTAATAAAGGTTACCGGTACTCTACTCCATTTATACTGGCTTTCACCTGTGTACTGTACCTGTCTCCCATGCGTTCAGGTGAGCATGGCGCTGAAGCAGAAGTCTGACATCGAGCACTACCGCAACAAGCTGCGGCTCAAGGCCAAGAGGAAGGGCTACTACGACCTGCCCCTAGCAGAGGGCAGCGCCACGGGCTCCGGCAGCGCCGTGCGCAGGTACAGCACCAATCGGTGGCCTGCTCTGAGTCAGTCAGTTTCCCGCCCATTTGGGCTGCTTTGGATGGCTGTCTGCGGGTAAAAATGGCATTTAGCAGAAAAAAGCCAATTTTTTGGCCATAGAGATCAATAGAATTTGCCTTTCCACAGCTGAACCCCTAAACGGTAACTGACCAATCATAGTGTTAGCAACGGTTACTAAGTTCTTCTCTCAATCCCTCAAAGAACCGGAGACTATTGGTCTTTTTCGATCTTTCGTTCAGACTACTGTCTATGGGAAATGTCCTCGTCGCAGCCAGTGAGACGTCTCCCATAGAGATGACTCACTCATCTCACTCAAAGAACCAGGGACTCATACGAGTCCTATTATTTTGTATCCGACTCCTTTTTCTCCTTGCAGGTACCAGCACAGCCAGCAGAGGGCACCGCGTGAGCATCAGGATCATCACGAGGATGACCGCTCCTCCACCTACGTCAAGTCACACAGGAGGTCAGTGTGTGGATCTGTGTATTTGTGCTATGTGTGTGTTTGTCTATACTGTACCGTGTGTGTGCTGTGTGTCTGATTTCAATGCATATCGATATTTATCTGTGTGTGTGTGTGTGTGTGTGTGTGTGTGTGTGTGTGTGTGTGTGTGTGTGTGTGTGTGTGTGTGTGTGTGTGTGTGTGTGTGTGTGTGTGTGTGTGTGTGTGTGTGTGTGTGTGTGTTTGCCAGGTTGTCAACATCTAGTGACTTCGGTCAATTTCAATTCATTACAGGCTGTGTGTGTGTGTGTGTGTAGGTACGGTAATTTTTGTGTAGTTTAATTTGCATGTGGACATGTGATTGTGTGTCCTGTGTGTGGTTTCATGCCAAGCACTTTTTGCATACATTAATTTTGGTGTGTGTGTGTGTGTGTGTGTGTGTGTGTGTGTGTGTGTGTGTGTGTGTGTGTGTGTGTGTGTGTGTGTGTGTGTGTGTGTGTGTGTGTGTGTGTGTGTGTGTGTGTGTGTGTTCTGTCTGTGATATACTCTACTTGCTCTGAGTTTGTATGTGGTGTGTGCACACACACACACACACACACACACACACACACACACACACACACACACACACACACACACACACACACACACACACACACACACACACACACACACACACACACACACACACACACACACACACACACACACACACACACACACACACACACCACATGTTGTTTGGGGGGCGGGAGGTCATTTGTATAGCAGCATGACCTCACACTTTCCGTTTGTGGTCCGTGGAGTTTGGATCAGCACCCATTAATATCCGGCTGGCCAGATGGCTAGTAGCCAGCCCGGTCAAGGTCAGACACTGTTGCCAGATTGGGCGGGCTGCTTAGGATGGCCTTCTGCAGGTAAAAAAAAAGGCATTTTGGCGGGGTTTTCTGCCAATTTATGTTCATAGGAATCAATAGAAATTAGTTCAAATTGGGCGGGATTTAGGGCTTCCATGCGGGTTTTGAGCATTTTTTTTTGAGTCTCATCTGGCAACCCTGGTCCAGAGACTTGAACCACCACAGCTCTCCCTAGCAACAATGGTACTAGGGATGGTATGTAGGAATGGTAGACAAATATGAATTATGTTTAGTGAATGAATGGAGGGAAGGATGATTATACACCAATTATGAAATATGACTGATTATTGATGAGTGTGAGGATGAGTGATTGGACAGAATGCTTTTTATGACAATGTGTTTTATTAATATTGGGACGGGCATTAGCTCTGGCTACAGATGCTATGATGCTTTCTGTTGGGCTGTTACACGACCTACATGCTATGTATCCGTCCCTACTTCAAATAAACTAAACTAAACTAAACACTCTCCAGTGGCGACAGAGTATTTGGTGCAAGCATAATAATAGTGTCTGCCATACTCAAAAACAAGGAAATAGAGGATGTATGAAATGTATAAAATGTATGAAATGCACTTAAGAAAAATAATAGGGTGTGTGTGCTACAGCTTTATTGAATAGCAGAAGGAGAGGAGAAGATTGGAGATTGAAATGTCCCTCCAGCTAAATTAAATTGTTCCGAGTGGGGTGCTCGCTTCCCCGGTGCTGTTCAAAGCATAAGTCTTCTTCTCTTCTCAGATCAGACCCCTTTTCAATTAACCTTCAAAACCAACCTCATCTCTGTTGCGGGGCAGACGGACGCTGTATGTAAGAGGTTTGAGTGTTCGGTTTGCCTTCATATGAGGTCCAAACACCATGCATAATCAGGTTTTCAAAACTGGTGAAAAAATAGGCTTAACATGATTACTCGTGCGATTGAAGTAAGTTACATGATGGTGGCGCCCTTTACGCTTAAAGTGATACTGTCCCATTTTTGGAAATACCGGTAAGCTTATTTTACACCTCCCCACGAGTTAAATAATAAGGCTTTACCATTCTCCTATACTTTCAACCGTTCTCTGGGTATGGCAGTGCAAATTTTACCTCCAAGCTAGCAGTTAACATTGAGTCCTATGAGACCAGTTAGCCGCCAGCTGGTCTCATAGGATTCAATGTTAACTGCTAGCTTGGAGGTAAAATTTGCACTGCCATACCCAGACAATGGTTGAAAGTATAGGAGAATGGTAAAACCCTATTATGTTACTCGGTAAGTTTACTACGTTTTCTTCTATTGGAGAATGGATGTATGGATGGAGGAATGGCCCAGGCATATTTACTCTTGTATGTGTGATATCCTTGTAATAACCAAAATTAAAGGGATGGATGGATGGACCAGCTGTCCAGTTAAGCTGGTCCACCAGTTTCTGATTAACATCTGACCACATCTTCACTTCGCCATACCACCTTGTCATTAACATTTTGCTCACTTTTTGGTCACCGGCGACAGTGGCTAGTGCTTTTCCAGAGGCAGTTTTGTTGTCAGTATTTTTTTAAACATATTTTTTTTCCATGATATATCTAAGCTCAGAAAATGTGATAAAACAAGATGATCAGTGCTATGAACATTACCTTCAGTATATCAGACAAACAAAGTCCAGGGTAGTGTGAGCATTACAACTGCATGTTTAAATTGGCTGGAGTTATCCTTTAAGTAAAACATTATGACTTGGTATCTGCCATTCTTGTAACAGCTAATTTATACCTGCAGAATTCTCTCAATAGGTTTTTTTGGCATTCATGTGTACTTCAATTTCAGCTGGGAAGCCTCATGAACAGTAAGCACTGTAGTGTTAACTCTGACCAGGGAGAGGGCGGCAACATCGAGAAACCCTGCCTCCATTGCAAAACCACGCCCCCAAATGACATCGCGAAAATTTACTTAAAACATCTCAAAACAGTTAGGAACATTAAAAATCGTTAAAATGCTTTTATAAGCGTGTTTCGACATTTTTTTCGCGGGGCGCGGGGCTGCCACAAAAAGGGGTGAGGTGTTGGAGGGGGCATTGTACTCATTGTAGGACCACCATTGACTGTGACAGTAGTAGGCCTACACTATAGCAGAGATTCTAAGAGTATACAGTCTCTCTGGCTATAGTATGACATGTGCATATGCCTACAGGTGTTGTTTATGCTGTCCTGTAGCCAATGCCTATATCCAAGCAAGTGTGCGAGCGTTTTTTTCCAGTCAATATCCAAATGTTTTGGATGCGTTTGGCTAGCCAGCTTGAGTGGTGAATGTTTTGTTTTGTTGGTGTGTTTGGTTAGCGTAAATTGTGTGTGTGTGTGTGTGGTGTTTTTTTATGTGTTGGGCCCCTCTCCAGCTCGCCGAACAGTAATCTGCATTCTAATGGCCTCTTTATTCGCTGGCAGGCAATGAGGGAACATTTCAGCGACACTCAGGGCTGGACTAGGGGGATAATAGGGCCCAGGCATTTGTATTAAAGATGGCCCCCTGACCCCATAATTAGTGCCGCAGAACTGACTCAAATTTGTTTATTTATTTATTTATTTTTAGTTTTTAAACATTTCTGAAAATAAGGGCCCACAAGAGTGCAGGGCCCGCCAGGAAATGCCCGCTATGCCAGATGGCCAGTCCAGCCCTGGCGACACTAGACACAGCTCCTCTCTACTCACTCACTTTACTTCTACTCTTTTCCGTCATGGCTGCTCGCTAAGAGGATTTGACTCGTTCAGTTTGCCGCGACTCGCTCACTCACTGGCAATAGCTCTTGGGGCCTGGCGGTGGCGGCCCCCTTGGCTTGTTTGATCCCCCCACATTTGCCACGGATGCTGTTCACCATCGCCTGCGGTCCTAGTGGCTTTGCTCCTTGTACACTTACATGCTTGTTAATTTGCTCTTCTTTTTCCGGGTGTAAGCTGAACGTGATGTGACTGCACCAGTTTAAAAGGAGGGAAAATTGAGGAGAAGTGAGGTTAAGTGATGCATCACATTGATGGTGTACCTTACTGTGAATGGGCTTGCATGCCCACGGGGACCCAGGTTAGTCCAGCCTGGGTCATTTCCTAGCCCTACCCTGTCTCTCCCTCCCTCTCTCTACCTCTCATGTGCCTCCCTGTCCTAAAGACAAAAAAGACCATAAAAGTATTGTTTTTAAATGACGTGATTGAGACAGATTTATTTATTCATTCATTTATTTATTTATTTACTCTGTTGTGTGTATTTTTCCACTGAGAGATGCTCATCACCTCGGTGAACTAGCCTGGGGGATTTCTGTCAGTCATCTCTGCGTTGGCGCTGGAAGCCAGCGGTAACCTCAGCGGCTGTTGACACAACACACTGCGGCTCATTACCTACCCAGTAGCTCCTCAGCCTTGTTGTTCAGCATTTATCATCAAAGGGGAAACACAAAGCTGTGTTTAAACACTGATGATATAGAGATGCAAACTGTATCATCATCATCAGCAGCAGCATCATGTCGTACTTAGTGAGAGTATCCCCTGGAGGGTTACTTTGGGGACCAGATGTGGAGATTTGTTTTCTCTTTGTATCAGATACCAGATCCTACATAATTTCTCTTTCTCTTTCATTCTCTCTCTGTCTCTCAGTCACTCTCTGTCTGTCTCTGTCTGTCTGTCTGTCTCTCTGTCTGTCTCTCTCTCTCTCTCTCTCTCTCTCTCTCTCTCTCTCTCTCTCTCTCTCTCTCTCTCTCTTTCTCCTGTGCTCACAAGCACACGCCCATGCACACACGCTGGCAGGCACATGCACACACACGTACACACACACATACACACGCACGCACGCACACACTCAGGCACACACACTCAGACACTTATACCTTCCATCTCTGCCCCCTCCCAATTGATGTCATGTTTTTATCCACCTATGTGTTGTATGTATGGCAGGCACTCCCAGGGTAGACACCCGGCTTACCGCAGCCGCCAGTCCCTCAACAGCCCCAGCCCTGGAGGCACGGAGATGGACCTGCTGGTGATGAGGGAGAGACCCAGGAAGGGCATCCGCAACAGCGGCTATGACGTAAGTATACACAGTACACATGCAGGGCTATAAATTAACTTTTTTCATCACTAGCCAATTTGGCTAGTAGATGTTAAATGTTACTAGCCACACATATGGTACACTCATTATCAGTTAAAGTGGCTAGTATGTTTTCTTTTCTACCAGCTAAATGGTAGAATGCACACACATGTCAAACTCGATAGTCATGCCAATAACCCGCTGGACCATGGTGCTGGTTACACTTATGTGGACACTTTTAAAAGTGTGCATTTTAGCCCGCTAAAGGGGACATTTTTGTGCATTCTAAAACTCTGTTTGTCATGTGTGTCATTAAACGTCAAGACAGACTTTGGCTCTAGAACTGAACTATGTGTTGCGCTCCTGCCAATTCTGAAGTATATGTATGGTTCTTACACCCACTTTGATTTTACCCCTGATGACATGGGCTGTATGTGAAAGAAGTGGACAAAGCCTTTCATCTGCAATATCAGACAGACTCACTGACTGGATCATGAAGCCTACTTTGAAGTTTATTGGTGCCGCTATTTTTGCCAATTCTGTTGAAGTCATCCGCAGTCAGTCTCCATAGGGTATACATGGTTTACTGTTTGTAAACAATCACTGGCAGTACGACCCTGGCTGCGCACTGTCCAACCTCTGTTTGTTGGAAACTGCAGTCGGTCAAAAAATGAGCTTACGTGGTTGGCTTCTTAGCATCTTGCCCCTCCTCACAACATAAATGCTTGTAAACGAAAAAACCCGTGTATAGCAACTTCCCTCTAACATCCTCCCCCTTATGGCACCCCTACTGGCAGTGTTTTGTCATAACATGAAGGTGGTAACTCCAACTTCAGACAAGCAAATATTTGAAGTGCTTCACTGACTGCGCCGCAGTCGGTGGTATTGTATTGTAAGCGGTTCTCGCCTGTCTTTTCTATTCTTACTGAAGCTCTGCTGCTGAATGACTGATCTGTCTCTTGCTGCTATAAAATACGTACATGTGGCATCATTGCGACAGTGGCTGTGGCTGTGGTGTGGCCTATTGATTACAGTTGCAATGTGTTTGCTTTTGGCTGGATTAGTGTGGAACCTTTTTCTCTGACTGCCTGCGTTGTGGGAGGACTGATTTATGAGGCACGCTACACTCTTGTCTCCTGTGGCTCTGCTACACTTGCATAGGAAGTAGGCCACAAGAGCAGAGGGGAGAGAGAGAGAGAGAGAGAGAGAGAGAGAGAGAGAGAGAGAGAGAGAGAGAGAGAGAGAGAGAGAGAGAGAGAGAGAGTGTGGAGAGAGAGAAAGTAGTGTGGAGAGAGAGAGGGGGGGGGAAGTGTGGAGAGAGTGTGTTAAAAATTGTGCGAGGTGAGAGAAATAAATCAAGAGTAAGAGAGCATTGAAAATAAGGAAAGCAAAGCATCGGTTTTCCAGGTAAAAAAAAAGACAAGTAAAGGTTGATTAAAGACGTAAAGGAGGTAGATCATCACTTATGCTGCTCTAGTGCTTTACTAGGCCGTTAGATAGCAAATAATAATATATGGACGCGTAAGCAGCTTGCTCTATGCCCATGGGATCCAGTATGCTAGCTACACCGTGAAGGACATGTCATTTATGAAGTCAATGATGCCTGACATTAGTCAACAGTTACATAACATAACAGTCTGCATCTACAGCACTTTTGGTGCCGGGGGAAGCAATAATAATGGGCACTCAGGTGTTTTAAAACAGTGGCGCACTTCACCGATATAGACGGTATGCTATTACAAGATAGTAATGGTCATTTATAAGAGGTGAGAGGGTGGTAGTTTGTGTGTGTGTGTGTGTGTGTGTGTGTGTGTGTGTGTGTGTGTGTGTGTGTGTGTGTGTGTGTGTGTGTGTGTGTGTGTGTGTGTGTGTGTGTGTGTGTGTGTGTGTGTGTGTGAATTCGTCAGATCAAACTGCTGTCTCCACCACTGACCTTATTTACGTCAATGGTCTCCACTGTGGCGAAGACGTTTTGTCATGCTGTCAAGTCTGCCCTAAAGATTTGAGCGGAGGAAAAAATAAACTTTGCATTGTGATTGGCAGGCCATGGTTACGGCCTGTTGTGGTGACCTTACACAGAGCTCCGACTCACTTCCTGTCACCTCTCATACTGTCCTCCTGGTGCAATAAAGGCAAAAAATGTAAATATATTCGTATATAAACGTTTTTGGCCTCTAGGTTTGTCTGTAACCTCTTTTCTATCAGATTCTGAGGTGAATTAGAAGTTAATTAGCAGTAAGCAATTAGTTTACCAGGCTAATTTCACACTTCTGTATGTCTCTCCTTCTCAAATTGTTTTGAGGGACAATATTATGCCTCAGAGAATGTTTGTTTCTATATTTCTGTGTTTGTTCCACATAGTGATTAGAATGCCAGATTCCTCTAATATTACTATTTGACATTTCATCTCTGGCATCTCTTGCTTACCCCTCTCTCTCTGTCTCTCTGTCTTTCTGTCTGTCTCTCCCCCTTCTCTCTCATCTCCCTCTCCTTCATCTCAGACGGAGCCCGAGATCATCGAGGAGACCAACGTGGATCGGCTCGTGAGTGGCGGCGGCGGCAGCCACCAGCGCAGCTACGGCTACGGCCGGCAGGTCAAAGGAGGTCACTCGGAGACGTCCACGCTGAGCTCGCAGCCGTCCATCGACGAGGTGCGGCAGCAGATGCACCTGCTGCTGGAGGAGGCCTTCAGCCTGGCCTCGGCCGGACACTCCTCCTCCACCAGCCGACACCACTCCCACTCCCACTCCCACCACCACTCCCAGCACTCCCAGCAGCTCTCCCAGATGTCCCAGCACCACCTGGGGCCCTACAACCCGGGGCCGCCCATCCCCTACTCGGAGGTGGTGACCAGCGCCCCGGGTACCATGAGTCGCAGCCAGAGGGCGCTGCAGTGGGTGCCAGCCTACGGATCGGACCTGTACCAGTGCAGTCTTCCCAAGCCGGTGAGTGGCTACTACTATACTACAGTATACAGCGAGGAATAATACTAATATTAAATGAATAAACTAAACATATACTAATAAAGGAATGTACTGTGAAGACCAGGGTGGTGTGGCCACTATACCACAGTATATCGTATTGTACAAGTCTGACAAGTGTAGTACAAGTCTGACAACTACAGTACGAGTGCAAATATAGTACGGACAAGCCCTCCTTTCAGGGGCAACCATGGCTCAGTGGTTAGAGCACTGGCCTTAGATTAGAGAGTTGCAGGTTCAAATCTCACCCTTCCCAGTACCGTCATCCATGGCTGAAGTGCCCTTGAGCAAGGCACCTAACTCCACACATTGCTCCAAGGTCTGTTACCAATACCCTGAACCTAAATAAGTGCAAGTTGCTTTGGATATGAGCGTCATCTAAGTGTAATGTACTGTAAAGTACAAGTCTGACGGCCTAACCCAGGCGTCACCAACAAGACTGTTAATAAATTCTCTGCATTTATACATGTATTATTGTATAACATGTGAATAATTTCACAAAGACATCATTTGAGTAAACAAGTAGCCCTCGGGTAGCCCTCAGTAGCCCTCGGCTAGCCCTTGGTAGCCCTCAGGTTGGGGACCCCTGGCCTAACCATTTGGTAGCCCTCAGGTTGGGGACCCCTGGCCTAACCATTTGGTAGCCCTCAGGTTGGGGACCCCTGGCCTAGCCCTCAGGTTGGGGACCCCTGGCCTAACCATTTGCGTTGCGTGGTGTGGTGCTGCTTCCTCTCTTCCAGACCTTCAGGTTCACGCAGCTCCCGGAGGTGGCCATGGGCTCTCCCCCGCCCCCCATCCCCCCCAGGACAGGGCCGCCCGGAACATCACTGAGGCGGTGAGATACGAGCACCACACACACGCACACACGCACGTTCATATGCAGCATGTACTAGCGCATACACACACACACACACACACACACACACACACACACACACACACACACACACACACACACACACACACACACACTGAATTGCTTGTGTAAACATAGTCACACACACACAGATACAGTACTTGGTTGCACACACTCATGTTCACAGGCACTCACGCATGCATGTGCACACACACAAAGGAGACCATTGCATGGTTGTTGGTGCCAGAAGGGCTGGTCTGAGTATTTCAGAAACTGCTGATCTATTGGGATATTCACACACAACCATATAGGGTTTACAGAGAATGGTCCGAAAAAGAAAAAAAAATCCAATGAGCAGCAGTTCTGTGGGCAGAAAATGACTTGTCGATGCCAGAGGTCAGAGGAGAATAACCACATTGCTTCAGGCTGATAGAAAGACATCAGTATCTCAAATAACCACTAAGTTCAACCAAGATATGCAGAAGAGCATATCAGCATGCACAGCAGGTCAAACCTTGAGGTTGAGGCAGATGGGCTATAGCAGTCGAAGCTTCAATAGAGTAAGAGTATGCACATCCCACCTCTCTGAGGCCAGGTGCAGGACAAAGGCGCGTCTGATAGTGGAAAGAGTAGAAGTCCGCATGTCTGATGAGGACCCTATTGGGTCGAAACATTGAGTGCGTTTACATGCAGTTCAGTATCCCGAATATGAGGCATATCCCGGTTATGATCATATTCGGGATAATGTGTTTATATGCGCACAGAACGTTACTTATATCCCAGTCTACATTCTTGGCCGTTATAGAATTCTCTTCAAATGCGTGTAGCCTGGATACCAGCAACAGCGTTCCATGGGAAGCCCCTGTATTCGGGATAAGGTGTATGCATGCGTCAGTATCCCGGCTTCTTTCGGAGAACTCCACCTAGCATATTCCGATTTCTCAGTATCCCGAATAAGGGCTTATTCGGGATACTGAAGTGTTTATATGCGCAAACGCAAATTCGGGATACTTAATATCCCGATCATATTCGGGATACTGAACTGCATGTATACTCACTCATTGTATGACCTGAATAAATGTTCAAAGTGGAGCTACAGTGTGTGGACTTCTACTCTTTCCACTATAGCATTGGAAGACGACACCAAGTGCTACTCTAGTCAGCTAAGTCGAGTAGGAAACAGAGGCTACAATTCATGCAGGCTCACCAAAATTGGACAATGGAAGATAACAAAAAACATTGCCTGGTCAGAGGACTGAGGAATCTCGACTTCTGCTGCAAGACTTAGGGTCAGAATATGGCGTCAACAACATGGAAATCATTCTTTGGGGGTATTTCCAGTAACAGACAGTAACAGACTGCAGACAGTATTGTTGCAGGCAGTTCTGAACTGAAGACAAAAGGGGGTTCAACCTGGTACTAAGAAGGTTTACGTAATAAAATTGCCAGTGAGTTATGGTGTATATACAGTATATGCAGTATATAACCAAATACATATATACTCTACACACACTTGCAGTACTGTTTATTCCTATAACTCTTATCATCATAACTGCACCAACACGCATTACCACACTTGCCGTGTCTGTTGGAAACTCGTTATTCATGAACTCAATTGACATGACACGGGTGGTTTCAGTGCTACAGCACCATGTAAATTTGAATCCTTTATTATGATACATGCATATCAATGATCAATGGTGGTGGTGGTGGTGGTGGTGGTGGTGGATGACGGGACAACAATAGAGACAATTTTCTGCAAAAACGTCGTTCGTCAGTTTGATGAGGAGACATTGCCACCCGGTGGCCAAAGCCTGTCACTGAAGAAGGTTTACATAAAAAAAGAGAAACTACTTCCATTCGTTTCATTCATCCCCATTGTACTTGCAGCTCTTCATCTGACCTTGGGCCGGGGAAGGCTCGCAGTGTGGAGTCCTCTGTGACGGATGTGCCGAGTCAGCAAGACAGCGTCTCCTACGCCCCAGTCAGCAGAGGTGCGCTCCCCACAGTCACCACAGACCAGCCTCTGTCACTCAACCACTCAGGTGAATGTGATACAGCTACTGTTGCTAGCTTCCACAGACACTGAATTTGTGTGTGTGTGTGTGTGTGTGTGTGTGTGTGTGTGTGTGTGTGTGTGTGTGTGTGTGTGTGTGTGTGTGTGTGTGTGTGTGTGTGTGTGTGTGTGTGTGTGTGTGTGTGTGTGTGTGTGTGTTTGACTTGCTGTATGTGCATGTGTTTGTGTGTGTGTGTTTGACTTGCTGTTGTTGGGAAGTTATGTCATCTCCCTTTGATTCTGAAACTGTAAACTGCCAGCTTGAACCCAAACACCCTCTGCGTGGGCACTTCTCAGCATGATTCTTTCTTTAATTATTTCCAGCGGCTCACAAACAGCCAATGACATAACATCACACTCTGAGCTTTGTCTCTATCCAGCATTGCCTGACTTTCGCTAGCAGTGCCGATCCTGCGTCGGTTTGTTATGGCCCCATCCCTGGCAATTGTTGTTGTTGCTAAAAAGGCTTTTAATACCTGACTATAGCCACTTACAGTAATGTTATTGTTACAACAGTGTGGTAATAAAATAGAAATAATGATTTTAATATGCTACTAACAGTTTTAACATGTTTAAGGTGATTTTTGCTGTGTAGTGGAGAAGGGAAAAATAAGAATAAGAATAAGAAATGTGACAGTTGTTTCAGCCACAATGGCCGCTCACATGGACTCACTCATCTGCATTGATTCTGTAATTTTAACTGTATTTCGAATGAGTAGTTTAAGAAGCAGCACATTAATCATCTCAGACAATTGTTTCCCTAATCACATGCCAGGATTTTTTTTTCTCAGAAATATTTTACAATTTTAGCTGCAAAACCTACTGAACCTTGATAATATTTCTAAACGTTTCTTTACCATTTAGGAAATGTTCATGAAAAGATGATATTTGGCAATGGGCAGCACTGTTTCAATGGGCAGCATAGTTGCAGTACTTTCTCAGGCCACAACCCTACACAGTGCACCTTTAAATCTTTCCTCCACTTTATACTGTGTACAGTCAGAGGAAACGCTCAGACTGTGTGCTTGGGACCCAGGTGAAGAAAACCACAACTTATATTAAGAAATGCTTTTCCACTAGAATTTTTGTTGTTGTTGCTTTATCCAGCCCTCGCGGGACCTTAGAGGCATTGGTGCACTGAACAGTTGTCCACATTGCCTTTTCACAAACATCTACTGTCGTCATCTTAAAATTTCTGTATGTCCTGCAAATACTCAATAGTTGACTGAAAAGTTGACAAATAAACACACACCTCCTTGACCCTTGATCTCTCCCTGATTTACAGAAAACCAAATGTCTGCAGTCTACTGTATGCCACCCCTGGCCGCTCTAACAGGCTAACCTTGAATCCTGATATCTGTCTTTGCATACTTGCAGGTTTTGTTTACGCAATGCTTCTTTTTCTCCTGTCTGTTTTCCCCTTGCCTTTGACCTGTCTCAATATCCGTTCTGTGTACAGTATGTGTGTCTTGCCATGTTCATTACCATACTGTATGTGCATTATGTGTATTATAAGATAGACTGTCTACTATAGGCAGTCTATTATACCCAGGCCACTTGACCTGACCCAACCTTGACCATTGACCCGTCTCTTACTGTATCTCCTGATAGGAAACCCGATGTCTGCAGTCTACGCCATCCCGGCCACTCGCCCCGGCTACCCAGGCTACTTCCTCTCCACGCCGCCTTCCTCCTACCACAGCCCCTCTTGGATGTCCTACCCTCCGGAGCCCGAGGACGTGCCCCCACAGTGGGCTGAATCTGTAAGCCACCCTCCCCTTCCCCAACCACCATCATAGCCATCCCCACACCACACCCACACTTTAAATTTATAAATATCCTTCAATGCTCCACTCTTTCGTCTTCTCCAAATCCTGCTGTTGCATATTTGGGCATCAAGCCTCAGAGGCCTCAGGGTTAGCTGAGAGGTTTCTGCCATCTAAGTTATTTTTTGAAAGTAATGTGAACTTCAATAAAGCTTATGTCCAATCTTTGAAGCTTTTGACATTCATAAGGTTGATATTCTGAGCAGGCTTTAGATACCATGCCCTCCAATGTTTCTAGATTACACTTAAGATGTGTTTTATAACTCTGCACATGTGCTACATCTTCAGAAATTTGCTGTGAGGAGAAAAAAACATTCTTTTAAAAATGTCAGATAATTTCCCAATGCATCATTCTTTATGTCCCTCCTAAGTGAAGCTTCACATAATAAGCGAAGCTTCTTATACTTTTTAATGTAATCTGAGATTAATTATCAAGTGTTTCCCTCTTGATAAGATCCACTTTCTGTATCAATGTTCAGAACAGAGCAGTGAAGATTATTAGGATGAGGATGATGAGGACAAATAAGCAAAGAGGAAAGCCATGACAGAGTCCTAAGAGCATCAGGATTGCCCTCTCACTTTTGTCTCTTCATTTGTTAAACGTCTGGTCTGTCACCCATCCCTAAATTACGTAATGAAAGAGAAAGAAAGAAAGATGAGGTGGAGTCAACCATTTCTTCCTTCTCTGTCAGATGTCTTTTCACTAGCCAATGTGGCTGATTCCTCTGTTTTTTCTAATGTTTTTTCCTAGTTTTTATCCCTGTTTTGTGTCTTGCCTGTTTCAACCAAATGCCTTCACCGCAGTGTCTTTTTACAGAACCAGTCTCATTTAGAAACCATTTGCTGAACTGAATTTATCGCTGGCGTTGAGTGGACTCAGCAAAATACCGGGGTAGTTGAGCACATTTCTTTAAATGAACACATTTCCCTTTCTTCCGTTTTGTTTTGTTTTGTTTAGTAGAGACTTTACTTTTGTGTTTTGTGTGTGTCCTTGCCATGCCATCTTGTTCCAATGAGAAAGTAATCCATCATCAATGACTTCAAACACGTCGTTTGAATCAAAGGTCACAAAACATTGTTGGTGCTAGACTTTTTGAGTTGTCTTCTTACCATCCTTGTGTTTATTAACCGTGACTTTTTTTGTCCTTGTGCTTGTGTGTGGTGTTTCCTTTCTCATTCATCTGGAAATAAACTTTAGTATACTGGTGGACAAAAAAACACAAACACCCTCTAGAGAAAAATATGAATAAATAAAAAAAAACGCTCAGTACAGTGACATCTACAGTAGTGTCTTCTGAAGTCTGTACACCTTAAGCATAACCTAAACCTCTCCTCGTTCTCAACTTCCTTCCTCTCTCATCTCTTTCCTTCCAACCTCCATCCCCGTCCGTCCAGGTGCCATTGCCAGGTTATGCAGAGGCCTTTCCCCACCCGCGCTACCCTCAGGGCAGCCCGCTGCTGCAGCACTACCGGCAGCCTCCTCCCGCCTCAGCACTGGGGGCGATGGTGCTGGAGCGCCCTCCGTCCGGCTCCACCGTGACCTCTCAGCAGAGCCTTGGGGGGGACCCCCTGGAACTGCCGCCGGTGTCAGACAACCCCCTCACCAACCTCTCCACGTCCGCCTTGGTCAAAGCCATCCGCGAGGAGGTGGCCAAGCTGGCCAAGAAGCAGTCGGACATGTTTGAGTTCCAGGTCTAGCTAGAGCAGAGCTCCCTCTAGCTGGCAGGAGGTCCATCTGCAAATCTTTTTACAAGGAGACAGAACTGCCGCAGGCCTGCACACCAACCACACCACTAAAAACTGAACTCAGAGGTTTGTATAGATACTGTAAGGTACATGCTCTCCGCTTTGGGTTGAGCCTGAAATAGTTATCCTTGTTGAATTTCACAATGTACTCGTTTTTGTTTTTTTTTCCCTTGCAAAACAAACCCTGTTGTATGTCAAGCATTTTGGTCAGCTTTACTGTGGGCTGTCTTTATTTTATTTGTTTGCTTTTTATCCATTTGTTCAGCGTCTATGGCATTGTAAGATAGCATTCAAATCATGACATGTGATGTTTGGGGTTGGCTTACACATGAGAACCAAAGCATTGCAGTGAATTTATTCTTTCAATCATTCATACATTATGAATATTACATATTCAGTTGGCGCTTAGGCTTTTATTTGTTTTTTTGTTGTGATTTACAAGACGTGCTAATCAAGGAGGAAGCCAGATTTAATTGATACTTTTCTAATACACAGTCTAATTGAGAAAGGTGGATGAAAATGAAAGATCATCAATACCTCTCGTCCTGTTCACAAAGACCTTTCTGGTTTGAATATGCAAGAAGCACGAAACATGTTGAGGAGTCAAGAGGGATGAAGTTACAAATATAATATTTTAGGAGCAAGTGACTTAAATTAACTTTGTGGTTATACGTACATTTAGAAAGTCTGATACTGTATTTGTTGGTCAGATATGGCTTCCTGTTCAAGTTGGGGAAGTACATCCTCTGTGACCATGTGCATGCAGCTGCAGAGTATTGGATTGAAGGGCTTTTGTATGTGCTGCCATTTTCATGTCCTATAGGCTGTCGTCTAGTTAATACATCTTTGCATTGAATGGGGAATGTGTTTCAAAGGACAAAAAACTCTTTGGAAATGATTGTATTGTAACTACCATTGTGGTCTGTTGAAATGCACTTTATAGTGACTGTAGATCCATGATTTTCTTTTCTTTCCATCGTTTTAATTTACTGTTTGAAAGGAAGTCGTGTGGTGATCACTGAATAGTAATAATAATAATAATAATAATAATAATAATAATAATAGTAATGATAATAATAATGATAGTGCATACACTGCAAGGTGCTGAGCAACAGCCTGGCCTGTAAGGTGATGTACAGTAGATGCTGTGCTATGTGGACACGTTGAAGAATAAGGATCTATGTAGTCACAGTGGAGAAGGAGAACTGGACGATAATGTAGTGTTTCTTTATTGTTTTCCATGAAATGTACAGTACTGTAATGCTGGTTGCAACTTTGCCGATGTTTTTAAAAAAAAAGTTGGTGGTGCCATGTCTTACGAGGAAGACTGTTTGTAAATGACTTACTTTTATGGAGGAGGTGAGTATACATCAGTCTTATATCCCTGACGTGATTTTTGACGAGGTGGCAATGTTGGACGTCAAGGGCATGCCTAGACCTAGACCGTAAACCTAACCATCAGTGAAGTCATGTTGCCACGTCGGCGTGGTTTTCAGTGCAGCGGCCGTTTTAGACCACAAATGCATACTCTTGACGTCAAATATTGCCGACTGGTCAATGAGTCGAAAAGTGGCGCGTCAGAACGATACGCCATATGTTTGATACATTCGAATGGTTTACTGTATGTATGTGGGGATAAAGGATGGCCATGATGTGGGGGAAAAAAGAAGTCTATGTTGTTCGTCAGTGTCACACATCTTTTCTTATCAGGTTCCTTACTGGAACAGTGATGCCAATATTGGTGTTGGTTTGTAAATAGTTAAGAGGTCAAATCAATCCTTGAACTTATCAAACTCTCTGGCACGCTGCTGGTGAGTTAAAACCTTTTTTCTTTTTCTTGTTATTCTAGGGGTTTCTTAATGATGACACTGTCACACGCGGACAGCGATATCATTCTGCGTTTTAAGTAAAGATTTGTTTCATTTGTATAAAGAGAAGGTAAAGCTGCTGTAAGTGATCTTACTAATTTACTAATCGTTTTACTCTCAATTGGCACACTGTTTTGTTCATCTCTTGTTAGAGGGTATATGATTGGTTAGCTGTACTGTACTGCACGTTTTGTAGCAACGTTTCCTGGAGAGCACAGGTGGGTTCTGGACACATTTCTCCTTAACAGCATTTTTAATTAAGGATGAAAGCAATAGCTGTCAAGTTGGGAAGTGGAGACAGTATCTTTACAAATATCAGTTACAACAGCTTTATGGGAGACACTTAACTGTAAGTGTTGATCCAGCCGATGTTCTATTTCTAAGAGCCCAGAGTAAATGTTGATTTTTAATCTTCTTGAACCAATGAGCCAATAAACTGGACTGAATGATGAGACAGAACGCTGGTTTGTGATGGTCTTTCAGAGCACAAGGACATTCACTTACATGCACTCACACACACACACACACACTCACGCACTGATGTGCACACACACTCACACTTTCCTACACGATACCTTGGGAAGCGACTTTGGGTGTTTTGAAAGGCGCTATATAAAACGAAAGTATTATTATTATTATTATTATTATTAGTAGTAGTAGTAGTATTAGTATTCGTATTAGTATTAATATTAATATTAGTATTATTACTACTACTGTAAATCCATATTGAATGCATGCATCAGCCATGGTACACTAGAATTGTTGAGATAAGCTCTTTGCTTTGACTAAGAGACACATTTCACAAATGCGGTCATGGAGGGAATAGTATGGAGTGAAGACATTTGTGAGTATGCAATGTGCCCCCATTATGTGGTAGGACTAATACTTAAAGACGTTCCTTCACAATATGATACTATATGATACAAAGTAAATGCCACCTTGAAACGGCCCTGAGAGCAGATGAAGCAGGACTGCACGACCTGTGACCACAAGATGGCTTGAACTGAATGTGACCAGAACCTGGAAGAGGGCCAGGATGATGAGTCAGTGCCTGCATAAGAGCCTCCCTCCGCACACCTAGCCTGATTATCATCGACAAAAATCGACATCAAATCTCTCAGAGACTTTGACTGACCAAGTAGACAGGTCATCAGTTGGGAAAATTAGGCCTTTCGTCCTACCACACTTTTCTCTGTGGATTACTGACCAGAACGCCTATTGGAAGAAATTAAAACATGGGGCCACGTCAATTTTTGCTCAGAATTCAATCTGGCCGCCATTTTCCAAAATGACTTGTTTTCATGCATTATTACATTGTACTATAAGGTGATATTCATGAACGATTAATTACTTTCAGCACTACATACATGTTTACAAAGGTTGACTAAACTGAAACAAATGAAAATAAAGTTGCCCACCTTGCAATATCCAAAGGAAAGTGCTGAAAGTAATGATTGAAATGCAGATAGGTGTCTATGGCTGGGAAAATTAGGCCTATTGTCCTGTCAGGGTTTTCTCAGTGGTTTACAGACCAGAAGGCCTATTTGAAAAGATTCACCAGCTGGTTGCCATCTCAAATGTGCTCCAAAATTCAAAAATGTCTCTGTTTTTCTGAATGGCAGACTTCCATACATTTCTCAATACTGTAAGGCCATCATTATCAATAAAGACAACCTATTTTCAGTTAAATTCTGTCCTATCTCCTATCTACAGACGTGAGTACAACGGTTGGCAACAGAATGATGAAAATATATATCTTGCCCCTTTGAAATATCCTAAGGATTGTTGTCAGAAAATGATTGAATTACACATACACAGTTGACTGCTGAAAAAAGGCTATTGACCTGCCAAACTTTTCACATCACATTACTGACCAAAAGTTTTTCAGGCCTACATTTTTTTGCATAAAGCAAGGGTCAGTGTGTGTGCGTGTGTGCCCGCGCGTATCCCCCACTCATCTTTCCCCTGCTCTACAGTGTCTTTCCCCCACACACTATTCTGCCTCCCACACACTATTCTGCCTCCCACACCTCCCCAAACACTATTCTGCCCCCCAACCCCCTCACTCACCCCCCCATGCTACTCTGCCCCCCACCCCTCACTCACCCCCCACTATTCTGCCCCCCACGCTCAACCCCCCTGACTCATTCTGCCCCACCCCCCCCCACAAAATTATCCCCCACCCCCCATCCAATGTGAAAAGTTTGGCAGGTCAACCCCCCTCCCCCGACTCAACACCCCCCCCCCCACACACACACACTACTCTGCCCCCCTGAACCCCCCACACTATCCCCCACCACCTCACTCATCTCCCCACACACTATTCTGCCCCCCCACCCCCTAATTCAATCCGACTCATCCCCCATCATTTGACAACATTCCTTTGGATATTTAAAAGTGGCAAGATATATATTCATGCCTTTTTCTAGACAAACTTTATACTCACGTCTGTAAGGACATAGGACAATTTAACTGAAAAATAGGTCATCTTTATTGATAAGTATGGCCTTACAGTGTTGAGAAAAAAATGTGTGAAAGTCTGCCATTCTGAAAAACAGAGAACATTTTGAATTTTGGAGCACATTTGAGATGGCAAACAGCTGGTGAATCTTTTTCAATAGGCCTTCTGGTCTGTAAACCACTGTGAAAACCACTGTGAAAACCCTGGCCTAATTTTCCCAGCCATAGACTCTCTATGTGCATTTCAATCATTACTATCCTTTGGATATTGCAAGGTGGTCAACTTTATTTTCATTTGTCTTAGTTTAGTGAACCTTTGTAAACATGTATGTAAGGAAATAAGACAGAATAGTACTGAAAGTAATTAATCGTTCATGAATATCACCTTACAGTACAATGTAATAATGCATGAAAACAAGTCATTTTGGAAAATGGCGGCCATATTGAATTCTGAGCAAAAGTTGACGTGGCCCCATGTTTTAATTTCTTCCAGTAGTCCTTCTGGTCAGTAATCCACAGAGAAAAGTGCGGTAGGATGAAAGGCCTAATTTTCCCAGCTGATGACCTGTCTAAAGGGCATAACAATTAATGTTTCCCAATTGGCATGGTTGATCCACCTCCCTAGGTTTGCTACTGGTTGACTGGTGTCCGACAAATTGAGTGGAGTTCCAGATGTTTTCTGGAGATCAGAAACAATATTTACATTTCTCTTGGCCTGACTAGAAGCAACGCCGAGGGTGTTACATCACTAGGAGGGCGTGACCTGGCTACTGCACACCGATTCCGACAAAGTGCGGAGTATTGCTCTGGAAAAGTTTGATTCCACTGTTTTCAGTACAACTCCACACACCGGCGCCGATGTAGTATACTGTATGGGCCTGTCCCCGTGTATGGAGGAGTGTAATGCATACATGAAGAGCATGGCCTGCCTTCACGCGGTGTCCATCCGTGCGCACACTCAGGGCATGCATGTGCCACTAGTCTAGCCCTTCAAGGGCATGACACAGACATAATGCACTCTTTCAGGCCTTGTCCTCAGACACAGAGTAGCATTACACCAGGCCAGGTGCCACACACGGTGGTCTCAGAGCATGACCTCTCAGACGCTGGGAGCCACATACGCATCAGTTGCCACAGGCTACCAGAAGTAGGCTTGTAACATTTACCTTTTTATTGGAGTAGTAATAATAGAGTATTTGTTATCTGAGGCTGTCAAGGTCATTCAGCATGCCAAGGCTTTTTCCTGTTTTTTCAAGGTATTCTATCCAAATTCATTGAGGAAATTCATTTTTAGGAACCCTGTCAACAGACATGCAACTATAGCCCACTCTGGGGCACAGCTGACTGTGGACTGGCGCCATCTTCTGGGTACAGTGGGACACTGCGGCACACTTGGTGCACACAGTGCATGTGCAGGTAAGACTATCTTGATGGGTGGGGTACTGTCACAGAACTAAAATGCAATTGACTTTACACACAAATGTACACCTTTCAACTCTATCCACGATTAGGCTAGGCGACCAAAGACTGAAAACAAACCAAACACACCATGACATTACATGGCCACAGGAAATAACACGAGGGAGGAAAAGGATAGAAATATACATTTTATGTACAATACTCAAGTTGGAGGTTGTGGTGGTGGCCGATGTAATCTTCTCATTTCTATTCTTCGTTGATGCATATCCATTTCAGACACCAGAGTGTGCTCTAGAGGAGAGAGAAAAAACATTTTTAGACTACCCATTCAATGTGTTATCCTTGGCGTTTTTCACCTGTTCAACTATAAACATAGCCTACTTCCGTTATCGACTTTTTCTCCCATTATATTTAATAATTCGATCTCGGCCAGACGGATGCCCAATTCGCTGATGACGTCCTCGTCGCTCGGCCTCAACCAACAAGGGCCCTCCGGCGGACAGAAGGCATCCAGGGGTTGGTAAAAGGCCTCTGCCAGCCTGTTTGTTTTTGGCCAGGGTGTAGGTTCAAACTGCGGCGCAGAAGATTTAGGCGTGTTTATAGGCCTAATCAAAGTAGACCAAATATCAGATGTGTTGGCAGAATTGTCGTGCAGAGAAGGGAAAAACTGGTGGTCGCCGCTCATCTTGATGCGCATACAGATGCGTGTTTATGTTCGAAAAGAACCTTGTGGAATGAAAACATGCGTCCAATTCATTCTACGTCGTCAAGTGGTCCGACTGACAGACTCAAGCCCATATCCGGGCAGGGGTCGGGGATGATAATTCTCTGATCTGATTTTTTTTTTTTTTTTTAAATGAAGGTATGTATGAAGGTGATTAAAGATTCTCTCAAATGAGCCTCAAACAAATAGGCCTAGACATCTCATTTAGTGTTGCCTGTAGGCCTAAGATAGCATTTGTAATATAATTCTTATAGGCCTATTTATTCAGGCTAATAAATATATATGATTTCTTACATTTAAGGTCTCTAAATAAGATAGGCCTTCAATTTTTAAGTCTCATTTGAGGGAACAATCTTTGACAGATCTTTCAAGAGGCAAATAAAGAACTTTGAACTTTTGAACTTTGAAGTGAACACTCCTAGTTAGGGAAAGATATGGATATTTTGAGAAATCTGTGAACTAATTTCTTACCAATAGATTTTTTTACCATGTGTTCTTACAGGTGTCTGGACACACCTCACAATTTATCCACGGCCAAATCCAATGGGAATTTCCGTGACACCCCGTCAAAGTTGGGGTGCACAGAAGGCCTATGTAAAAAGTGGAACACGGCAGATTGGGGGGAAAGGATGCATAATGGGTCACAACTTCTGAAGTAAACTACATACAGAGACAAATGAACACATTTTTCCATACATTACTGACCCAGTGAATTCAATTGAGGGGTATTTTTGGACATTTGACCACATTTGAACCCTGTTTCTGGTCAAAAACCGCAAAAAATGGCCTTAAATGTGTAGAAATATTGATTTTTTTAATCATATTTCCAAGTTGTGTCCGTTATCACCACTTGCTCTTCTTTCTCATTTACAGTATGACATTATACTGTATATAGTCTGGGTTTGATTATTCTATTGGTTTTAAGCTGAAATAATAACCCAAAGTTTACAATTTTTAACCCTTTAATGTCCTAAACTGGAACCCGGAAAAAGGTTGCAGAAGGGGCCATAACTTCTGAAGTAAACTACATACAGAGACAAATTAACACATTTGTCCATACAACAGTGACCCAGTGAATACAGTTGAGTGGTTGTTTTGGACATTTGACCACATTTAAACTGCGCTTTTGGTCAAAAAACTGCAAAAATGGCTTTAAAAGTGTAGAAATTCAGTCATATTTTCAAGTTTTATTGCGTCCGTTTTCACCACTTGCTCTTTATTTCTCATTTACAGTAGGACAATATACAGTATAATGTATGGATTTGATTATTTAATTGGTATTAAGCTGAAATACTACCCCAAAGTTTACATTTTTAACCCTTTGATGCCCTAGACTGGAACCCAGAAAATGATAAATATTTGTCAGAATGTGGGATAAGTTTGGAGGTAAACCACATATAAACACAAATGAGCATATTTTCCCATACAATACTGACCCAAGAAATGAAACTGAGTGTTTTTTTTTCTTCTTTTTTTTTACTTTAGATCAAATATGATCAAACTATCATATACGTCAGTGTGGTGGAGGTGCAATTGGGTGGGCGGGTGCTGGTCTGGTAGCAGTTGGGGTGGGGGTGGGGGCTTGGTAAATTTCCTCTATATTTTTTTTCTGAGAGCTATGTATCTCTGAGGTATATATCTGTATATTGGTACAATAGCTAGTTGGATCACCCTCTTTGGTAAATATGCGATTTGAGAAAAAAAAAAAGAAAAAGAAAAAAAAAAAGCGCCAAAGTTTCGCTTAGACCACTTCTGGCTGTTATTCCAGCTTTCTACAGTGGTTTGAATATACTACATATTACTTAAGATAAACATTTAACCTGATAGTTACACCATCCAGTTTGTCATTTTTATTTATGCGTCAAAATAAAATGATGTAATATGGCAATCCATGCCTTATCAAATCATACATAATTGCATCACTGCTAATAATAGCTTTTGTTGGAGATTTTTTTTTTTTTTTTTTAAGTAGTTATCTTTGGAGGTATACACTCTACGACCACTTAATTAGGTACACCTTGCTAGTGCTATTTTGGACCCCCTTTGTCTTACAGAACTGCTTTAACTGCCTTCAACAATACTCAGGTAGGCTGTGGTATTCCAGAATAGTTCAAGTGGTGCTAAAGCCCTTACAAAAATCGACCATGGTTTTACTATAATAAAGTAACCATGGTTTCTATAGTAAAGAAGAAGGATCACCGCACACTGGTGGACTTAGTTTCGCTGTTTTTATTTAGGCCTAGGTGAACAACACGTTTCACATTGTGCTTCGTCAGGTTCACTTGTGGAAGAGAGAGATGGGGCCCAGAATTCGGTCTCCATTACTTTGAATGTATTGAGTTGGGGGCCCTTTCTGATGGCTTTGTCCTGGGCAGCCAAGCAGTCAGCGGCCACACACTCTGATGTTAGGTCTCCCAGTCTGACAAACTGGGATGGTAGTCTGTGATCCAGTTTACCAGTTCAAACCACAACCCCACCCCTAGCAGTTAATAGTCATGTTTGCAATTCCACAGATATTTGCATGATCACAATGAGATCTGCATGGTCTTAGAAAGGTGGGGTTGAATGCTTGGCAAAAAAGATGGACAGAAATATCTAATGTGACTTCCCAAGACATAAAAAGCTGCTTCATGAAGCAGTGAGTACACTTGTGAACCTGACGAAGCGCAATGCGAAACGCGTTGTTCACCTAGGCCTAAATAAAAACAGCAAAACTAAGTCCACCAGTGTGCGGTGAACCTTCTTCTTTACTATGGATTACTGATGACTGCACTTCACCAGCACCTGGAACCTGGCTGTGCATAGGAGTTCCAGGTCTTTGATAACCATGGTTTCTCTAAGTACTCTGAAACAACCATAGTATTACAATGGCTCATGCATGTTTTTTTGGGTAACAATGAAAACTGTGGTTCCTGACTAACCATGGATCATGGTTATTCATGGTTTTCATGTTTTTTCCCAGCATGGTTTGTGTCTATGGTTTAACCATAGCCACAAACCATGCTCAGTAAACCATGGTTAACTGTGGATTTCATGGTCACCCAAAAAAACTTTTTCACATCCGTGGTGTAATGGTTAGGGAGTTGGATTGAAGTTCACCGAGTTGCAGGTTCAAATCCCACCCTTACCTCTCCCTACACCTTCATGACTGAAGTGTCCTTGAGCAAGGCACCTAAACCCACATTGCTCCAAGGACTGTCACCAATATGTGTGTTGGATAAAAAGCAGTAGCTAAGTGCCCAATCTTATACTGACCAATGTTAGTGAGCCTGTGTGAGTTATAGCCTCATTTTCCTGTTCTTAGCTGACTGTAGAGGCATCTGGTGTGGTTTTCTGCCAATGTAGCCCATCAGCACAAGGTTCGACATACTCTGCATTCAGAGATGCTTTAATGAATGTGTTTCTGAAATACTCAAACCAAATCCATCTCCCTTGGATTTAGTGGTGCTCAGCTGTATCTGGTTAGCCTGGCACCCACCAACAAAGTGCTCTGAGCTGTAGATGAATTCGGTGTACAGAATAGGGTAAATGCTACTGGGGAATGCGGTTTCCTGTGGTGCACCAGCAGGGAAGCTGACAGGAGGGGGCAAAGGGGTCAATTGTCATGGGCCCAGGGAGAGATGGGGCCCAGAATTCGGTCTCCATTACTTTGAATGTATTGAGTTGGGGGCCACCAAATGCTGCCTGTAGGCATGAATGGCCATCCGGGTACTTTGCTAGTAAATGTGCGTTACGCCCATTTATGGGGGAAATCAAACCGAATGTCTCATCAACTTACATGCTACATCGGCTAGCCTATTTGAACACAGTCCATGCTTCTCCACGGCTGTTTGACTATATGTGACCGACCGTGGAAAAACCACTCTCAAGTAGGCCCTGGAGCATATTGAGTTAGTTATATATTCCCAAAGTAGAGATTCTAAGCTTTACCATGATACCTCACACATGGGAATCTGGTAATATTTGAATAAGTTGTGGCCATTTTAAGATGTTCACTTGTAAAAGTAAAAAACAGAGAACTCAGCCCTGAAAGTTTCTGTCCAACCCACACCTGCATACTATATAGCCCTCCCCCTGCTAAGTCCTCCCCCTACATGACCTAGCCCTCCCCCTGCTGAGTCCTCCCTCTACATGACATCATGCTAAACCCTCCCACCTACCATTCAAGCTGTCACAGGCTGTCAGACTGATAGCCACTGACAGGCTAGAAGTGTCTTCTGTTATAATTAAGTTTTTGTTTTAATCAAAAATGGCTTTTACAGAATGAGATGGCAATCAGAAACCATTGCAATACTGTATTGTTTTATATACACCATTTTAATTGTTAAAGCATTATTAAAGGGGTATGCCACTATTTTGGGGCTTAATACAGTTAAAATCGTTGGCTGGGGTTTATAATGGTGGTAAAGTGTCTTATTTTTCATGTAAGCCATTGTCTTGCTTTAAGACAAGTTAAAAGAGGGAATATGTCGCTCAGCTAGTGAAAGTCAATGTATCCATGTAGCATGCTACAATGCTACACGGATGCATTGACTTTCACTAGCTTAGCGACATATTCCCTCTTTTAACTTGTCTTAAACTAGCTATTGTACCAATATACAGATATATACTTCAGAGATACATAGCTCTCAGAAAAAAAATATAGAGGAAATTTACCAAGCCCCCACCCCCACCCCAACTGCTACCAGACCAGCACCCGCCCACCCAATTGCACCTCCACCACACTGACGTATATGATAGTTTGATCATATTTGATCTAAAGTAAAAAAAAAGAAAAAAAAAAACACTCCGTTTCATTTCTTGGGTCAGTATTGTATGGGAAAATATGCTCATTTGTGTTTATATGTGGTTTACCTCCAAACTTATCCCACATTCTGACAAATATTTATCATTTTCCGGGTTCCAGTCTAGGGCATCAAAGGGTTAAAAATGTAAACTTTGGGGTAGTATTTCAGCTTAATACCAATTAAATAATCAAATCCATACCTTATACTGTATATTGTCCGACTGTAAATGAGAAATAAAGAGCAAGTGGTGAAAACGGACGCAATAAAACTTGAAAATATGACTGAATTTCTACACTTTTAAAGCCATTTTTGCAGTTTTTTGACCAAAAGCGCAGTTTAAATGTGGTCAAATGTCCAAAACAACCACTCAACTGTATTCACTGGGTCACTGTTGTATGGACAAATGTGTTAATTTGTCTCTGTATGTAGTTTACTTCAGAAGTTATGGCCCCTTCTGCAACCTTTTTCCGGGTTCCAGTCTAGGACATTAAAGGGTTAAAAATTGTAAACTTTGGGTTATTATTTCAGCTTAAAACCAATAGAATAATCAAACCCAGACTATATACAGTATAATGTCATACTGTAAATGAGAAAGAAGAGCAAGTGGTGATAACGGACACAACTTGGAAATATGATTAAAAAAATCAATATTTCTACACATTTAAGGCCATTTTTTGCGGTTTTTGACCAGAAACAGGGTTCAAATGTGGTCAAATGTCCAAAAATACCCCTCAATTGAATTCACTGGGTCAGTAATGTATGGAAAAATGTGTTCATTTGTCTCTGTATGTAGTTTACTTATGCATTATGCATCCTTTCCCCCCAATCTGCCGTGTTCCACTTTTTACATAGGCCTTCTGTGCACCCCAACTTTGACGGGGTGTCACGGAAATTCCCATTGGATTTGGCCGTGGATAAATTGTGAGGTGTGTCCAGACACCTGTAAGAACACATGGTAAAAAAATCTATTGGTAAGAAATTAGTTCACAGATTTCTCAAAATATCCATATCTTTCCCTAACTATCCAGAAGTAAGTGTAATCGTATAATCAATTGCAAGTTTTATATAGGCCTATTGTTGCAAGAGTCAAATAAACATTTGATTCTGCATTTGATTATACTTGAGGCAGCGTTCTATGACAGCCCAGAATTCATGTTAAAGTCATGTTGCTTTATATTAATGATGTATGGGGGCCAATTAGATGTTTGAAATCATCTTGCGGGCCAAATAAAATGAGGCCATGGGGCAGCTTTAGCCCCGGGGCCTGAGTTTGGCATTCCTGCTCAAGTGGTTCCCAACATGTATACCACCAAGGACATGTGAGCAAACTGCAGAGGAAATGTGGAAAAATTAACAATGTAAGGAGCCTAGTCACATTGGGAAATAGAGCATGAGCGAGGGGGTACTCATGGTATGATAAAAAAGACTGGAGAGGACAAAAAAGATTGGGAAACACTGCTCTAGGGGCAACATCCTGAACAGGTTTTGTCTTTCCTCAAATGACCACAGGGTGTCAGCCTAGACAAAAAATGACCCTGCAAACCTATAATAAGGCAGCCAATTAACTCAATGCCCGGCTTGCTTCTAACTCTCGGTGGAGCTCATTGGCTCTTGCTGAAGGGCCCGGAGGAGAAGCGGGCAGCCTGGATCATTTTAGCAAAGGCCTGCCTTATATGTATTTTACCCCCACTTCCTTCTGCCCTCTTTGGCACCAGGCACAGGTTTAATGACTCCCCAAGAGCTCAGGTCATTACTAGGGTAATATCCCAGCCTACATCCAAGACCATGACCCCACCATTCCCACTCTCCTCCTTTTGGAAGCGCCACTGCCATCATACGTAGCTGTTTTCAGTGTCACAGTTTTGTTCAGAAGATCCACCTTTTTATGTATGAAAAGTGTCATTTTCCCGTTCACAATGAATACTTACAAAATGATGATGGAGGGAAATATTGTTGTAAAAGATAACATTTGTGAATGGGCACAACACATTCTGGAAGTAAACTACTATATCTAGTAAAATTATCTTCCTTTGTGAATGGGCACAACACATTCTGGAAGTAAACTACTAAAACTATCTTCCTATAAGGATTGTCTGGCCAACCACCGTATCCTCAGTTCAATTTGGTCCAGGGGAGAAAAAAAATAATAACGAATAAATTGTTAGAATAAGTTGTGTGATTGATTGTAGTTCTGGACAGTACTGTTCATGGGAGTCAAGTATTTATGGGACATTTGGCAGGGCGAGCTCCATCTCCAGCTCCATCTCCAAGCTTGCAGTGACAACCAGGATATCCCTTTACCTCACTCAGATCTCTACTCATCTCTTTGGCTCTGTTGCACACTGCAAGTCTGCGGTAGTAATGTAGGCTTTCCCTGGCAGCCAAGTGCCTGAAGTGACTTCCCAGACTATAATAAAGATAGATATGGCATCTATAAGAAAGAAAGAAAGAAAGAAAAAAAGCACAATGTGATATTTCCACCTCAGCACTTCGCCCACACATCTATATGAAGTACCTGCTTCTCCCTAAGTATGTAGATATCAGCTACAGATATGAAGTGTAGCCTATATCCCTATTACATTTTATGTAGTATAAGTATATATTAAGTACGGTACATTATGGCTACAGAATGAAATAGCCTATAGGCAGGCATGTTCTGACGAATACTTTGCATATTGGCATTCATGCTGAATTATGTGAAATGAAAGAAAAAAAAACATGAATCATATTTTATACAGAATATCACTATACTTAAAACCCCTTAGTGCAGCACTATGGCTCTCTGTAATGTCATAACAAGGTTGTTATGATGTAGTTAAGCATTTTCAGCAAGTATATAGGGTCGCTGGCGACCCCTGCTGCAGTAAGAGGCTACAGCCATTGTCTTGAAAAGGATAATAGCACCTAGACTTATGGAGAGATGGCCATGCATGCAACTTTATCACGCTAACTGGGGAATTACGTACGGTAGACGCTGGAGAATCGATGTCAGCTCAGTGAGTGAGTAAGCGGACAGCATTGAGAGCCACTCCAACCACTGGAGCTCTCAGGCGTTGGCTGTGACAATAGGCAATTAATCCAAGCTGGAATGAGAGCTTCAACAAAAAAGTCGGAGTTAACTCTCGGATTGCTGAGGCAAAGATTTTTTTGGGCCAGTACAGCAGCCTCTGCACATTTCTGATTAGAAACGACCCTACTTTGTGGGAAAAGCTAATTCTTCACATAGTACAGCCATGTGGGCACACACCCATCCCCATTCACACATACCATGATTAGAAATGACCCCTTCTCTGTGTGTGACAGTTGTTGTAATGTAATACTTCATGTGCGAGCGCGCACACAGGCACACAGGCACACATGCACATACACACACAGAGAGACACAAACAAACACACACACACACACACACACACACACGCACACACACACACACACACACACACACACACACACACACACACACACACACACACACACACACACACACACACCACACAGATACACACACACACACACACACACACACACACAAACACACACACACACACACACACCACACACACACACACACACACACACACACACACACACACACACACACACACACACACACACACACACACACACACACACACACACACACACACACACACACACACTGTGATTAGAAATGACCCCTTCTGTGCATGTGTGAGGTCTAATGCTACTCATCAGTCTTCTCTTGGAGCTTATCAATTAGCCTTTAGGCACTGTGCAGAATTCCACTGAGTGACTGAGACTACATCTGTCTTTGTGTGTGTGCGTGTGTGTGTGTGTGTGCGTGTGTGTGTGTGTGTGTGTGTGTGTGTGTGTGTGTGTGTGTGTGTGTGTGTGTGTGTGTGTGTGTGTGTGTGTGTGTGTGTGTGAGAGAGAGAGAGAGAGAGAGAGAGAGAGAGAGAGAGATTGAGAGAAAAAGGAAGACAGAATAAGAGAGAAAGGGAGAGAGAGAGAGAGAGAGAGAGAGAGAGAGAGAGAGAGAGAGAGAAAGAGATTGAGAGCATAATGTAATAGAGAGAAAGAGAGACCAGAGTATGGTCGGATACAAGATAGACAAAGAAAAGAGGAAAAGCCAACAGATGAAGTGAGAAGAGACAAAGTCAGTACAAGGGAAACTTTCAAGAAAACAGATTGGTAGGCCTTAGTAGTATATGCCATCCAAAGGACATATGATTATTACCTCCGCCAAGGAGGTAATGTTTTCGGTTTGTTGGTTTGTTTGTCAGTCTGTTTGTTTGTTTGTCTGTCCGTCCGTCTGTTTGTCAGCAGGATAACTCAAAAACTCATGAACGGATTTTTATGCAACTTTGTAGAGTTGTTAGAAATGACCAAAAGAACAAGTGATTAAATGTTGGAGGTGATCCGGATTCTTCACCATTGCTAGCCTACAGATCTAGAAGCCCATAGTGACTGCAAATTGAATTGCGGGATAGGGGGACTTTTGACATTCCAGTTTCTAACTTCACAAAAAGGCTTAAAATAAAAACACGGTATAACATAGTCAAATGTTCTATCAAACAGCTTCCTTTGCGGAGGTCTGCACTCTCAGAGTGCCAGTAGTTTGATTTGATTTCAGCTGTTTAATGGAAGCTGTGCTGCTGGAGAGAGACACTTTATTTGAGATCTAGACTTATGGTCAGCAGTGTGATTGGTGATCCCTAATGGTGTAGGTCTGCTCAGTCATATCAAAGATCACCCCTTGGTCAGGGGTGTACTGTAGATCGCAATACTGACCACAGCCATTGGTCAAAACTTTCTACATCGCAGTATAAGTATTAATATTTCAGCTATGTGTGGAAAGGAGTAGTTAGATAATTTGAAGATTCACATAGGCTTTTTCTCCCCACACAATAAATTGCGCCCAAGTCTATGTTGGATGAAGTATTTAATTCACCCACTGTCAAACAGGCAGTTAGTAGAAAGTAGGATACGTACTTCATTCTGCAACTAACTCTCAGATGATAAATCTGAGTCTGTTGTCACAGCCATGACCACTGACAGCTTTGTGTGGGCCCAAGACAGAGTCATCTGAACGGGCCCCAAATCCAATACATAGGCTACTATGTAATGATTGATGACCCAATTCTGGGCTCTTCTCTCCCCGGGCCCAGGACCCCTTTGTCCCCCGCTTTTCTCTTCCTTGGTTACAGCTACTTAGGTCCTCGCACAGATTCTCCTTCCCCAATTGCTATTCCCCACCAAGATCCACAGATCATAAAATTTGGTGACAAGACAGCTGTATAATTAGAAAAAAAAAGAGTTGTCCTCCACTCCCTCTCGCCCACTGAGTGAGGTAATTAACTTTCGTTCCACGTGATTTGTAGTGCTGTATATTCTGTGATTACATGACGGGTGCTCTCCAAGCCAGACAAATGAAACTCAAAGGACACCACCCGGGGGGACGGGGAGCCGAATGACATCGGGAAGATTTACACAGGTGAAACACATGGCTAACACACGCTCAGCTCTGGACGCCCAGGTAAGGTCGTGCAATGCATATTACATTTGCTGATCATGTGGCGCCGCACCGCTCCGCTCAGTGCCCGTGTTTGATTCACTGCCACCGTAACTCGCATGAATACTAAAACCGCCCCACACTGGACCTGAGCTGCCGTGCTGTGCCGTCCCCCAATGCAGGGAGGCAAGCAGCACACAACTGGGATGCAAAGAAGGCCTGGGCTTTGTTCTCTTGCGATAGGGGCACTGGGCTGCTACGCCGGCGACCCGGTTTCGATTCCGGCCTGGGTCCTTCTCCATATCTCTCTCTCTCTCCCCCATTCGTTACCTGTCACTCATACTGTAAAATAAAGTCCAACAAGACCAAAATATGTATAGATATATAAAAAGAAGGCCTGGGCTTTCTTTTGCGTGGCCAAATCTAAGTTGTACCACTCTCTAAAAATAAAAAAACGCAACAGCACCCGCCCCTGAGGACTGTGGCCCACTGGGAAATGCCCTGTATGCCAGAGTATCAGTCCAGGCCTGGAGGCAAGGGTGGAAACAAAAGAACAAAGCAGCTGTCTCACATTCCACATCCTCCATGTCATATTCTGACAAGAACTGAACAGACAAGAACATATTTCAGAAAAAAATGTCCAATCAATGTCTGCAGAATGTCAGCAATATCTGCTGTCCACACCACTTTTGTTTGAGACTTATGACAACGTATACTTTCTGATGGAAGTATAGTTTTTTCCTTAAAGGAAAGCATGTCTCTATTCCCATTTCCAATTCATGTTTCTGGGCTGTTTGCATTCGAAGTGAAGCATATTTATAGAGGCGAAAATGAAACCCTGAAGAAAAACATAAATTGCCTGGTATAAAAGAAATGTTTGCCTTCAATACTTTTCAGGGGGCTATCATTTTCTCGTTTGGCAGTTAAAGCTAAGTGATTTATAGTGAGGGGGTGGGGGTGGGGGGAAGATTAACACATGGTGCAAAATGCTGTTTGTGGTTCACAATGAACAACAAACCTTGTCTCAAGGTTGTCTTTCCGTCCAGGGGAAAGGCGCAAACAACTAAAGTAGAAATTGGTTGGGGATGTGTCAAGGCAGGTCAGATGAAGTAGTGAAGTAGGTCAATGTTACTCATTTGGATAAAGATTGTTTTCCAGATAATGAAACACTTCAGTCATAACTCCTCAGTCATCACAGAACTGTTGTGGTTTAATGTTTCCTCTGCCATGGAGGTTATGTGATGATCGTCCAATTGGTGTGCAGTCTTGTTTGTTTTTTGTATGCTTGCGGTGTGTGCGTGTGTGTGTTTCTGTCCATCAGATGGGGGTGGGGGGGGGTTGCATGAGAACATTTCTCTCTGAGCACATTTCTAGTTGTTGTTGTTATTGATGATGATGACGAGGACGAGGATGAAGATGATAATTGAGGATGAGGAAGTTATTGTTGTTGGATGTGGTGGGGGTGCTGAACCAAATTCCAGTATTTTAATTTGTGACCTTAACATTAAGCATTTTGGGTAGGGTGCGCACAGGGTGCGATTTGTCGGAAAACCAGAATGGGGGATATGCATCCAAAGTCACTTGTTCCAGGTGCCGGACAAACGTGTCAGACAGCTGAAGAAGGTAGGTCTGCACGCTGCGTAGTAAGCTCCAAAAAATATGCCTGACGATCCAAGGTGATCGAAACGTTGCTGTTTTAATTTAATAAACTTTATTTTTTTTAGTTTATTCTGCAGTATGCAGACCTACCTTCTTCAACTGACCTCAACATTAAGTCATAAAGTCATAAAGCCGTAAAATGTAGAAAAAAACATTACTCCAATGGCAGACTCTGCAAGTGAAGTTACCATTTAATTCAGCTGCTTTCAGAATAAAATGTTGTTCTGAACCTTTGTTGAAATACCTTTTTCACTATGCATTATTTTGTGGTTTGAGAGGAGAAATTATTCATACGAAAAAGAAATGAGATTTGGGGTCTGATCGGAAAGAAAAAAAACATTAAAAACAGCACTATTCATTATAGCAGTAAGAGAAAGATTGAATAAAAGATACAGTTGAGGACGATATTATTAGCCCCCCTCCTGAAATTAGACATCTCTCTTGATTTCTCAGTGAGAAGGACCATTATGAGCCATTTCTGCTATTCTGGAAACAAATACACTGATTGAGATAATGTCCAATGAGTTGAATTTGGATTTTTCCATTTTCACAATGAGTTTAAACAAAAACGGTAAAAATGGCAAGGACAAAATTATTAGCCCCCTGATCATTAATAGTCAATAGAGTGCCATTTATGAAAGAAAACTGACATCAGGCACTTTGATTAGTTGTTAGCTATGTTGGCACATGCCCTACCTGGGATTTTGGCCCATTCTTTCATAGCAAATAGTTAACCTGAACCAAATTGCATGGATGTTGAGGATGGACATTCATTTTCAGCACTCCTCAAAGACTATCTCAAGGATTGAGATCTGAACCACAACATGATCATGGTTTTAGTAACCTTGAAGAACATTTGAACAAGTTTGGATGAAAGTTTTGGGTTATTATCTTATTGAAAGATCTAGTGAAGCTCTTTGCTTCCCTGTATGATCATATGTTTGCATGGTCACCTTCCACATTCTATCATAATCTTCTGTTTTTATGGTGCTGTACACCCAAACAAGGTTTCCTGTGGCTGAGGCTGCCACAGAATGATGCTTCCACCACCATGTTTAATTGTGGAAACCATGTTTATAAAGTTTTATGGACTATCCCTTTCTTCACCTAACAGAAGCAGGATTCATGCATCAAAGCAGGTGCAATTGAATCTCATCAGATGAAAGCAGAGACTTTCAAAACTCATTTTTGACTTTCAAATATTCATAGGCAAAACTCAATAACACTCCAATATGCACCGCCTTTAGTAAAAGGGTTCTTTGTGATGATGGCCCCTAAGCCCAATATGATGACAAGCCCTAACAGCTGTCTTTCTTGAAATAAAAACTCCAGGTGAGACCAGGTCAATAACAATCATCTAGGCAGGTGTCCAATGCTTCTTTGGTCTAATGAGACTAAGCAGTTTCCACAGTTACACATAGTGGTGGGGGCATCAAGTTTTTAGACTGTTATTCAGCCTCAGACAGAGGGAGTCTGGTTCTGGATTGCTGGGTCCTCCAACAACATTGTAACCCAAAGTAAACATTTAAATTAGTTCAGAGGTTCTTCAAGGACACTAAAACCATGATACTGGAATGACCCGCTCAAAGTCCAGTCCTCAATCCCACTGAGAGTCTGTGGCAAATGTCTATGCTCAGCATCCATGCAATTTGGACCAGCTAGAACACTTTGTAGTGAAGAAATGGGCCAAAATCCGTAGTGGGGCATGTGCCAACCTAGGTAACAACTGATCAAAGTGCCTGTTGTCAGTTTTGGTTTATAAATGGCGTCATATTGACTATTAATGATCAGGGGGCTAATAATTTTGTCCTTGTCATTTCTGCCCTTTTTTGTTTAAACTCATTGTAACGATAGAGAAATGCAAATTCAACTCATTGGACATTATCTCCATCAGTGTATTTGTTTCCAGAATAACAGAAACGGTTGATAATGGCCATTCTCACTGAGAAATCAAGAGAAACGTCTAATTTCAGGAGGGAGGCTAATAATATCGTCCTCAACTGTATCTTTATATTTTCTCTATATCATGCAGTTCTGTCAGGCGTAGGTACCTCTCTCCCGCTTCGCATTCTTTCAGAGGAAGCTCTCTGTGACCTTTGCTCAAAATGGTCTTTTTTGTCAAAGGCCTTTTTTTTATTATCACAGGCCTCTCAAATACTTATGGATCTGTCTCTTGAATTAATGAGGGAAAGTGCACAGTAAATTCAGCAGTGCTCATTAAACACTTAGAGAGTTGATTTCACGTCATTTGGACTTAAATGAAGTCTTTAAGTGTTGAATTAACACTGCAACACTTATTGTGCGAGCTTAATCTTGCAACTTGTCTTCTGCTACTCACAGATTTACACTAAGCCTGCTGTGAGATTAATAATATGATTCTCCATCATGCCTGAGTGTCCCTCCAAGTAAAGAGCAGGCATTTACTGCGGCGTTTCCCTCACACTTATGAGCAATCCCTTCAAAAATGGGCATAGGCCTAACAATGGAAAAGGTTTCAAACTTGGAGTTATAGTTGAGTACATTCTGCTATAATACACTGAGATCTGTAAATGTTGTCTCTAAACCAGTTCAAAATGGCCTTCCGATGGCTAGAGAGAGACAGAGAGAGAGAGAGAGAGAGAGAGAGAGAGAGAGAGAGAGAGAGAGAGAGAACAGTTAAACAGTAAATTGTTTTTCTATGAGGATTAAAGACAGTGATTTTGTCTATGTTGCAGTTTTTTTCAACATTGATGCTAGTGGCACTTTGACCTGTCATATCAATCGTCATCTCATGGCTAATAAGCGAGCGGCTAGTCAGGTACTCCTGACTTTGCCATGACCTAGAAGACAGGTGGACCGAGTGTAGCGGTGGAGAGCTTTTCCATTTGCCTGTAATTGCCGCGCTTAATCATGTTTAAGTATATTAAAAACTGCCTATTTGCATGAAAAATGGCTGTAGAGCATGTGGTTGGCTAGACCTACCAAAGCTGCTGCTGCTGCTGCTGTGCTGTACTGTGCTGTTTGTGCTACTCTCATGAGGCCAGCAGGGGGAGATGTTAATCACTCTTAATTCTGTAAATGCACAGGGGTCTCTCTCTCCCTCCCTCTCTCTCCCTCTCTCTCTCTCTCTCTCTCTCTCTCTCTCTCTCTCTCTCTCTCTCTCTCTCTCTCACTCTCTCTCTCTCTCTGTGTGTGTGTGTGTGTGTGTGTGTGTGTGTGTGTGTGTGTGTGTGTGTGTGTGTGTGTGTGTGAGAGAGAGAGAGAGAAAGAGAGAGAGAGAGAGAGAGAGAGAGAGAGAGAGAGAGAGAGAGAGAGAGAGAGGTTCAAGATGGAGAGCTCAGTCGGGAGTCACCAGTATGATGTGGGTCATGTCGACATCGTCGCTCGTGTTAGGCTCTCCCTGAGAGTGACTCAGAGTGGTGTGCAGTAGTTTGATTAACCTCTTTATCGCAGGTCAATCGATGCGGGTGTCTTTAAAAGTTTGGCTGGCTTTACTGGCGTGGCGAGCTGGCGACACACAGGTGCCATTTAGCCTGTATTCTGCCGAATGCCCTTAATGACAGTGCACATGATGTTCTCATAGGCCTGGAGTGGTAATCTGGCACGCAAGACAGGGGGGCTCACACAGGTCAGGGGCTGATGTTGTTGGGGTTTGCAGGAGGAGTAGGGGTTCCCAAACTTAATCATGGCAAGGCCCCCCATATACAGTACTTACTTACTTACTGTAGTCCTCCTTGCTGTGCCTAGTGGCCCATTGGGCAAGGACAAAGGATCTCCACTGTTCTCCTGTTGTTGGCTTTTTTCTCAATGGTGCTCCAGTTAAGGGATCTCTCTTTCATTTCACTTTTAATGGTTCTCCTCCAGGTTGGCTTTGGTCTCCCTCTCCCCGTATACAGTACTGGTATATTCCAGCCAAGGCCCCCCTTATATGGGACACCCATACCACACCAGTTGTCTGAGCACCCTCTTTAACAACCAGCCTAGCTCTGTTAGTCAGTGCCCCAATATGATGTATGAAATAACGAGATTGTATTTCCTCACAGAAAATGCTGGAGTATGCTTTCCCATAATGCATTTGTCGCCCTTCATGCATGCGTTGCCCGTCATGCATACAGTATGTGTTGCCCTTCATGCATGCTCAGCACACACACACACACACACACACACACACACACACACACACACACACACACACACACACACACACACACACACACACACACACACACACACACACACACACACACACACACACACACACACACACACACACACACACACACAGACAACCCCAGGTCTCTGTGGCAATGGGGTGCCCCCTGGCAAGCATACTAATAATAATATAGCAATATTAGTAATAATAAGCAGAGATTAATTCATGGGAATTGTAGGGTATTGTCGAAATTCTTAACTAAAATCTTCAAAGGTTGGAGCTTTGTGGCTGACGCGTGTTCCAGGATCCAAAAATAAATGAAGTCTTCCTTCCTTCCTTCCAACAATGTAAATATGTTTTTAATCTAAATTATTACTATCAATCATGAATTTCAATAAAATATCAAATATCTTAACAATATAAAATTATAATATGAAATATCAAAAACCAAATACACAAAATATGGGGCAAATTCAAATTTAAGCATGAAATAGGCATCTGGCGCCTACAGGTATATTGTTAAGATAATTTTTGGTTTATTTTGGTGTACATTTATTGAAACAGTTATTTTGCTATGATATGCTTTTCCTGTCAACCTGCACTGGCCCTCCAAGTAGCCCCTCGCGCCCCCCCAGGGGTCCCCGGCCCCCACTTTGAACACAACTGGCTCAGAGACTGGTCCACAAATTAGAGAGGGGGGGGGGGGGGGGGGGGGGGGGGGGGGGGGGGGGGGGGGGGGGGGGGTGGTACCTGCCCCTTTTTTCTGGTCCCAGTCCAGCCCTGCGTGGGCTTTCATGGATCACGCCGACCGCCCGGTCGTGTCACATCACTGAGCTGGCACTG
Organism: Engraulis encrasicolus; assembly: GCF_034702125.1. Classification (NCBI taxonomy): domain Eukaryota; kingdom Metazoa; phylum Chordata; class Actinopteri; order Clupeiformes; family Engraulidae; genus Engraulis; species Engraulis encrasicolus. The sequence continues at coordinate 35,230,572 of NC_085878.1, forward strand.
GCTGCAATGACACTGCAGCCTGGATTACTGCCACCCGCTTCAATCTCCACTAGGGTGCCTACAGGGGGAACGCACACTCTCCTTTATGGCCATAACCAATACAACTTTTAGGATGAATGTTATACAGGGTGGGCCAAAAATATGAGACTCACATCACTACAAATGGCTGGATCTGGGATTTATGAAAAAGGATACAGGGTGGCATATACAGTACAATACAATACAATACAATACAATACAATACAATACAATACTATACAATACGACCTGTATTAATATAGCGCAGTATCACATCTATGAATTTGACTCAAAGCGCTTTCAAAATTCAAATACACATACACAAACACACATTCCCACATTCACACCAGCTCCGGAGGCTGCCATACGACGCCAATTGTCCGAGGTTCATTGAAATGGTGGAGCTGACATTCAGGCATTGTTGATACATGGGATACTTTCTCTGCACACCATTTTGGAATGGAATTGGAAATGTCTTAAAGTAAGGTCAATTTTGGAGGAATAAAAATACCGCCAATGAGGTTGACTTGACACTGCAGCAGGCCCTACCAAGCATTGTAAATTGTTCATACCCACTTTTTGAAACACATGACCTTACCTCACCTACAAGATAATGATTTCTGATGCCTGAGTTAGTTGGCTATGCAGTGTTGCAGTGTCCAACCTGTGTGCGAATGTGAAAACATCGATCTACAAGGCCTGACTGTGAATTTCAGTTATGCTCCTGCTGTCCATCTTCTTCAAACAGCCCTCTCTATCTCTCTCTCTGTGTCATTGAAATTCACTAGCACCCGACTGTCAGCTGGGGTGATGAGAATGACTGGTGACCAGCATTTTGATAATACGGTCAAAACACAGCAATTTTTTTCGCCCCAGAATGCTTGTCAAAATAATCATTCTGTATTCTGGGCGGTGTGCTGTATAAAGGCATTCTGTTGAGACTCAATAGCTTTACTCCATTTGGCTACGGATGGGAATTAATGGGCAGGACAATCACATGCACATAATCTAATATTGCTCGGCTGTCTTTCCATCTTTTGTTGTTTCTGCATTATTTTCTCCTCATCCATATCTTTATTTTTTAGAACCTAGTGGACTCAAATACAAGGAAATGTCTGGAACCAATGATGTTTTATCGGTTAGGTCCACATAACGTAAACTCTCAAACTATAGTACTCTCTTGTTGTCTGGCCCAGGGGCCTATGGAATCAAAATGCATCCCTGAGGAGAAGTCTTCTGCATGTCACGTGTCACATCTTTTATGGCGCCAATGTGCTGTAACTCCATGGCTAGATGGCATACAGGGCATTTCCACGGTGGACTGTTGAGGATTTTTTGTTTTTAAAGTAGCCTATTTTTTAGAGCTTTTCTGCCTTTATTTGATAGGACAGTTGGAGATGGTGACAGGAAGCAAGCGGGAGATAGAGATGGGGGAGAATTGGCAAATGACCCGGGCCGGAATTGAACCCGGGTCGCCAGTGTAGTAACCCAGTGCCCTACCGGCAGGGCCTACTATTGATGATTTTGGCCTGACCCTAACACATGCGTAATTGTCTTTCTCACCGCCTGGTAGACTGGTCCTGCTCGGCCGAAAATGCCTGTCCCAGTTGTATTGCCCCAGTCCAGTCCAGCCCGGCCCGGCGTGACTCACATACTTTGTCACTGGTGAAAAACAATGAATAGCCTCCTAGCATCAATCTTCCCGTGAGCTCATGCAAATAGCCACAGTATAAATTGCTGGGCCGAAAATTGGTGGGTGCCTTAATTAGCGTGCAATAAAATCCAACAGCAAGGCAATAACGGTATGTAATTTGTTGCTGGACCAAAAAAAGTAATCTTACCTCACTCACGCGTTTATTGGGCAGAGCTGGTTTTAGACGGGAAGTTGTTGCACAGGAGGGCTGTAAAGCTCTCGTGCTGTACCGGTACCTCTCCAGTCCCAAGTCTCAACAGCCTGTACTGTCATATCCGTCTCGCACGCTGGTTGTCTTGTCTTAACACAGCTTTGAGGAAATAAGTGATAAGAAATAAAACAACTAAGTCTGGTTCTGTTGTTCTGTCGTTTTTGTCAGTAAAGCTAGAAACATACAGCACCTTCCAAAGCCGGTATTGTCATATCTGTCGAGGATGGGGGTTGTCTTAACACAGCTTTGGGGAAATAAATGTATGAGACAAGTGAGTCTAGTGTACGGTTGCAGCTCCATTGAACAGCTCTGTTGTTTTTGTCGGTAAAACCAGAAACATATAACCCTTCAAACCTTAGCTTGTTCACTTTTTTCATCTACATCTACTTCATCTACTGTACTTTTTTAATATGACTAAGTTATCTGAAGCAACTTCTTGCATCTAGAGGAACCTGTGTGTGGTGAGACTAAACCGTTCTTATTTCTGAAAGCATGAGGAGCAGTGCTACAGCCCACCGGGTCTATCACATCCTGCTAGCAGTATGGCTTCCTTTCTCCGTCATCTTGTGACGTCAGTGATATTATCTGTAGATATACACTCATCACTGCCTCGTGGTGGCCCTATGGAGGGTGAGCGAGGTCCTTTGGTCCTCCTCTTCCTCTTCCTCTTCCTCCTTCCCCCCTTGATATCGACTTCATGTTGGTAAGTTCCACACCCAGGGACAGATTACGATTCCATGGGCCCCTGGGCCAGACAACAAGGAAGCAAAGAGTGATTTTCACACACAATGAGAATGGAAAGATAGAGGCTTGGGTTTCAGGGCCCGCTTGATTCTTGGGCCCCTTGGCCTGGGCCCAGTAGGCCCATGCATGTAATCTGCTCCCTTGTCCACACCTTAGCCTACGCAGCAGCTCTGACTCCACAGCTTCAATCTGCCATCTCCCTCCTGCTCTGCACACGTCCCACACTCAATCTGAAATGAGTTTCCCATATGGTGTGGTTTTTTTTGTGTTTTTTTTTGAGAAATATACTGATAATGCTGAGAGCTTTAGGTCCAAAACCTAAATGAGGAAGAAATAGCATAACCTCAGATCCATATGTACATTTCTATTAGCTATCTAATGACAATTTGAAAAAACTCTTGCACACTGATCATTTCGCCTGTTTTCTTTTGCCTGATGATGGTCTAGGACAGAAACATTGTGTAAGAAAAAAAAAAAAAACAGAGATATGGTCAGTGTGCTCGAGTTTTTTTTAATTGTTTGCTGAAGGACCCATGGGCCATCTCCGACGCATCTACCAGCTGAGGTCTACGAAAAAATAAGCTTTATAGCTATCTTATGTCATCTGCTAATATTAGGCCTCCTTCAGCTGACTCTCAGTCAGGAGGAAGCAGAACTCTTACTGTACTGTAGGGTCAGAAAAGAGACAATTTATCTGGTGATCAATCCCAATAGGTTTTGGATTTCAAAACTCAAGCTAATAAACCAATTTTTAATAAATATGATAGGCTTCATGAAGGTTAAGCGGTGCAGGAGCAAGGCCTTCTAATATTTTCTAATATTTAGATATATTTGTTAAATTTGATATATTTGTTATATGATATATATTTGTTATATTCATTAGATATATTTGTCTGGTCCTGTTCTCCACTCATTTGAGAAAATCCATGATCCCTGGATTTAGTATGAAGTTATACTGCATGTCTCTTACTCACTTGCTGTTTCATTGCTGTCGATTGCAAACTTTACATGCAGGGACGGACTGGACAGTCTGGCATTTGGGCACATGCCAGAAGGGCCGCGGCCTTTTAGATAACCTTCGCGGCCCTTCCAATGCTCGTTGCGGCCCCATAATCATACATCTGAGATCTATGAAGCAAATATCACGCTGCCTGCGTTCAAAGTTCCACTCAAACAGCGTTCTCTTGTCATCGTTTCGCTATTTATACCACTGACACTGCCATACATTACACACGGACGGTGGCATATTGATGGGTGGGTCTCATTATGTTTCATGTTGTATTTTTCCTGAATATATATTCCAATGATGTAAAAGTGTTCAAAATAATACAAAAAAAAACTATAGCCTACCTATTTATATTTTGCTTTTGTTTGAGACAACTGTAGTAAAGCATTGCTTTGTGGGATTTTTTTTAATTTACGTTCGGTTCCCGCCATAAGAAAAAGAACGTAGGCCTAAAGATTCATCAACATTCTGAAGCTTGTTGTAGAGAAAAACTGACGGTAGATGTCGCGACGCGAATGGACAATTATAGCTATTAAGAAAAATTAATGAAGGCCCAGGAAGAGGAGGAATTAAACGAAGGGGGAGCGGCAATGGAAATTGATAGCACATTTGACTTGACTTGTGGAGGTGTTTGGTGGTCACTACGCGGTGAGATGCTGCCATCTTGTGGTCTTTTCAGGTATTTTCTTAATCAGTTCAGTCCTCCGTTTCCCTAGTGACTGACGATAAACTTCCTGTGGGCATTGCGGTGTGTGGCGGACAAGAAGTGTCCCATAAATTCAAGGTTGTTGTCACTGAAAACACGGTGTTCTGTTCGAATCTATGTCTTAGTATCTATTATGCCAGCTTCTTGGCTTGCTTGGAAGAAGACCATGAAGAAGTGTGTTGTTTTGTCTCTGCAATCGTCAAGAAAAGGCCATTCACACATGGTCTCTCGCCCACACAAATATGGTTATTAGAAGATGTGTTGCACCGCCCGACGCTACGAATAAGACCAGGTAGGGCTGAAGGATTTCCATTAATAAACATTGTTTGTGTCCGCCGTGACACTTTTTTTTATTTCACGTAAGGTCGCGTTTCTACTGTCATAAGCCAGTCCGTGGCTAGTCTCGCTACTAGCCAAGGTGATGTGATCTGTAAACCTTTTTAGCTTGTGGTAATCTGGGGGCTGTTATAGTTTTTCTTATTCGTACTGTAAGCTTATTCTTAACTTCATGACTTGGTAATGGGCTCTCGAATTGGTGGCTTGTCTTGCTGAAATACATTTTAGTAGCCATATCGATGTAGCCTACGGTATGTTGTTTTGCGTTCAGCTCTGGACTGGTTAGCATAGAAGTTGGACTGACTCCCACTCATAGTCTTGTCATCATATAGCTGGGCCACTGTCCAGCGTTAAGAAGGGGCTTTTGCGTAAAGAAGCGGTGCGAGAGCAAAGCGGACATCAAAAGTGGTTGGTTCATTGATTTTATAGTGTGTGTGTGTAGGCACGTTGATGCTTGCCTGGTGCCTGTTGTTTAAAGGTCGGTTTCTGAAAGTTCAGTGTTTACTAGGCCTACTATTTTATTAATAGTCACAATTTCTCTCTGTGTGGGGCGGGCCAACGAGTGCAGAGTGCGCTTGTTATAACGCACCGTTTTCGACGTGTAGGATGCACCATGCACCTAGTTCTAGTAGGATCAGGATGCACCTTGTGTTTACCAATGTGTTTTCATGTGGTGCGCGGTCACCAGGTTGTTGCAACTTCCGCGAAGTGGTGTGTGTGTGTGTCTCTCTCTCTGGGGGGTCTTGGGGCCGCGGGGCCGCGTTGTGGGTCAAAATGCCAGGGCCGTTTCTCTATCCCAGTCCGCCACTGTTTACATGGTTGGCTGCTGGAATGATCCAATATATTGTCATTACTTTATACTTTTATTCATAACTTTCACTCACTGAATGTTTTTTTTAGATTCGATGGATGTGACGATGATGCTTTGATTGACATTTTGATGTCCTGATTGGTGAAGCTTGCCTTAATTCTGGTGCAATATTTGTGCACAGTGAGAGCTATGATGAAGAATTAGTTCGAAGGCCTTGTGTACGTACTGTACAGTAAGCATGACTGAGGAACATAGGACCTTAGAGAACGTAGGCTCGATTTGTTTTAAAATGTGAGCTTTATTTTTCACTGAAAGTGACTTGTTTATTCCGGTGTGTTAAATTGCTTTTGAATAAAAATGTTACATTGAAGCAATAATGTGATTAGTGTTGGCTGTGTGTCATCATGAATAATGTTTCATTTCCGCAGCAGGCAGGCGACGCGTGTCCTGTTGCTGCCACAGGAGGTTTGAGTGAACAGGTGAGCTGACGACGAAGTGCTGCCAAATCAGTCAAGAAAACAGCAGCCAGGCAGTTCAGCTGTGATTGTAACACGGCAGGCAGCGTAGTGGCACAGAAGAGGGAAGCGCTTTGATGTGTCTGTGTGTCGGTGCGCTGTGCTGACTCACTGATTACTTTCTGTAGCCGCCCAGATGGCTAGCCATGATTACACACAGGCCTACAGGCTTTCACTTAGCGCTGCGCTAAAATGAACTTATCTCACCCACTTCTCGTTAGCGCTCTGAT
>NC_085878.1:35249341-35256841 GCF_034702125.1 Engraulis encrasicolus
ACCATATCATCAACACGAGCCATTGGGTATGCATCGAACTCAGACACTGCATTTAGTTTTCTATAATCGTTACAGAATCTCACCGACCCGTCTGGTTTGGGGACCAGTACGATTGGACTTGCCCATGCGCTTTTGGATTCCTCGATGACCCCCAATTCCAGCATCTTCTTTACCTCCTCCTCAATGACTGCTTTCCGAGCCTCTGGGACACGATACGGTCGCTGCGTTATCGTCCGATTAGGCATGGTTCGGATGTCATGTTGGACCACCTCCGTGTGTCCAGGGAGGGAGGAGAAGACGTCCCGGTTGCGATCCACCAGCTCCAGGGTCATCTGTCGTTGATGTGGAGATAGGCCCGGACCCACTTGAACCTCTTCTCTTGCTGGTTCCATGGACTCTGTAGGGGGCAGACAACTCAACAGGGCCTCTCTGGCATGCCACTTTTTTAGTAAATTAACATGGTAAATCTGTTCATGTTTTCTTTTGTCGGGTTGTCTCACCTTGTAATTGACCTGTCCCACTCTTTCAATGACCTCATATGGACCCTGCCAGGTTGCCAAGAACTTACATTCAACTGTCGGCACCAGAACCAGCACTCGGTCCCCAGGCTTGAATTCTCTGGGTTGGGAAGGTCGGTTGTAGGCAGCTTGTTGTTGACGTTGAGCAGCCTCCATATGTTCGCGCACTATGGGGTAGATGACCTTCATCCTCTCCTTCATTGCCCCAACGTGCTCTATCAAGGTCCGCTGTCTGCAGGGTTGTTCCTCCCAAGCCTCCTTGGCAATGTCGAGCAGTCCTCTGGGCCTGTAGGAAAGCAGTAGCTCAAAAGGTGAAAAACCAGTGGAAGACTGGGGTACTTCTCTCACGGCAAACATGAGGTATGGTATCAGCTGATCCCAGTTGCGTCCATCCTCTCCAATCGCCTTCCGCAGCATGGCTTTCAATGTCTTGTTAAAGCGTTCCACTAGCCCATCTGTCTGAGGGTGGTAGACCGACGTCCTTAGCTGTTTGATTTTCAGTAGGGTGCAGAGCTCCTTCATCACTCGGGACATGAAGGGGGTTCCTTGGTCGGTCAAGATCTCCTTTGGGATGCCTAGGCTAGTGGAGAGCAAGAACAGTTCTTTAGCAATTTGTCTGGCCGTAGCCTTTCTTAGTGGGATGGCTTCTGGATAACGGGTTGCATAATCCAGTATCACTAAGATGTACTGGTGCCCTCTGGAGCTCCTTGGTAAAGGGCCCACTATATCTAGCCCGATCCTTTCAAAGGGCGTTTCAATGACTGGCAGGGGAATTAAGGGATTTCTATATGAGGGCTTTGGAGCCCTCAGCTGACATTCTTGGCAACTGCGACAGTAGTTCTCTACCTCTTTGTGTATGCCCGGCCAAAAGAAACGCTGCACAATCCTCTCTGTAGTCTTCTCCACTCCTAAGTGGGCTCCAAGTGGGTGCGTGTGTGCAAGGTTGAGCACTGTGTCACGATAGGGCTGAGGCACAAGAAGTTGCTCATGTACTTCATTATTTTCCTTCACCACTCGATACAGTAAGCCCCGATGTACTGCAAAATGGGGGTAGCTAGGACTCGTACTATCTCCTAGCACTGTTCCTTCTAACACCTGCACAGTTCTTAGCGCATTAATAAGAGTAGGATCCTGCAGTTGGGCAGTACCATACTGGCCTGATAGGGGGGGAAGCTCCTCTGCACTCTGGCCTCCATCGTTTGAGTTCGAGACACTCTCCTCGATCAAGTTCTCCTCTCCGGTGTCTGTGTCTGGCTCGGTGTCTGCGTGGGGGTCCGCCATCCCTGCGAGGGCGGAAGAAATCATGAGGGGTTCTTGGGATTGCACAGGTGTATTAGCTGGATGGGTCTTACCTCTCCGCTTCCGAGGGTCCCGAGTCAGCCTCTCCTGTGTTTCTCTCCAGAGTGACTGGAAGGCTGGGCAGTCTCTGCCAATAAGGACAGGGACGGGGAGAGACTCAACTACACCTGCTGTCAAGTGTATGGTACCACGGGTGGTGGTCATCTCAAGGTCAGTGGTGGGGTACTCTCGGGTCTCTCCATGGACACATGACACGGGCAGTACACTGGCAGTGGCCAGACGTGCAGAGTCTACCAAGTCTTTACGTACCAGGGTAATACGGCTACCTGAATCCAGCAAGGCCTCCACGTCATGGTGATTCACCCTCACTGGGCAGGTGGGGGGCTTGTCTGGGGTGCCATCGGTGTACCCCACAAGTGACGCAAAGAGGTGGGAGGGCGATGAGCTGGAGGAGGCCGCAGTGGGCATGGGCTCATCCGAAGGCTTCCCACATTGCCAGGAGAAGTGTCCCACTTCACCGCATCGGTAGCATTGCAGTATGTCGCCATCTCGCCGCACTCTCCCCGCTCCGAGCTGCTTTCTGTCTCCGCCTGCCGTGTTGCTAGGTCCTGCAGCAACTGAATTTGGGGCCTTGGGGATTCTGGGCCGCATTGCCCCAGTCGACTGAGGAGGCATGGTCTTGGGGTCCTTCCTGGAGGCACGGAGCATTTCTGTGGTGGCCTGGTACTTTTCTACTGCCTCCACAGTGAGTTCGGCTGTGGTCAGAGCCTGTTGGCTTATGAAGCGCTTTGCTTCATATGGCAGGGCTCGTACGTAATTATCTACAACAACGGCTTCAACTACTGCGGCAGCCGTATTCTTTTCAGGTTCAAGCCATTTCCTAGCAATACGGGCCAGCTCATGCATTTGTGCACGAGGAGGCTGGTCAGGGTGGAAAGTCCAGCTGTGGAACCGCTGGGCCATACTAAATTTTGTGAGACCATATCTGCTGAGTATTTCAGTCTTTAAAACATCATAGTCTGTTACCTTGTCTGGGGGTAGGTCTTGGACCGCATTCAATGCTTCTCCAGTTAAGAATGGGGCCAACAATCCGACCCACTGCACCTTTGGCCATGCTTCCCTGGTAGCTGTGGCTTCAAATGTATGCAGGTATGCCTCCACATCATCAGCGGTTCCCATTTTAGACAAGTAATCACTTGCCTTTATCGGCCGAGCACTTTGGGTAGCCATTTGTTTTTGGAGTTTTATTTCCTCGGCTTTCAAAACGTTGGCTTTCCTCTGCTCCTCCAGCAAGGCGGTGCTTGCTTGCGCTTGGGCCTGCTGGCTTGCTACAATGGCTCTCAAGATTTCCTCCATTTTGTCTTCGGGTGAGCTCAGAGTCAATTGTGAGAATTTGGTGATAAAATTTTCAGAGTCCTCCTCAAACATGCACTGTTAACACTTGACTGCCCGCGTCCTCCACCATATGTGACAACACGAGAGGCTTAGCTCTCAGCGGGACAGTTCAAGAAGTGCGAGGACACAAGGCTTCAAATAAAATATGATTTTTATTAATGTACTTCAATTAACAGAAAAGGTCTCTTGGTTGAAAAAGGTCAAATAAGGATATCTTTTGTAAGGATCAAACATAAAGTCTCTCTTCAACAGGTAAGTATTTTCTTCCAACGCAAAATCTTCAACCACTCGGTCAACTCAAACAAAGAATGGCTTCAGTTCATAGGTAAGTCATTTTCCAGGTAAGTAATCCAAAATAAAAGTTCAGTCAATGTTCTCCAGGTAAATATTCCAGGAAAGGTCTCACCGAAAAGGAAAGGTTAGTCCATGCTCCTCTGATAAGCACAATCACAGGCAACTTCAAAGCTCACAAAGTTCTTTGCTTCCAAGACACCGCTCAGTTTGGCAGAGCGAGAAGTCTCAGCCATGGCTCCCTCCTGCAAACTGGCTCAGAGTGAGTTTGTAGCTCTCAAGCTGCTCAGCTGCTCAAGCAGTCATCAGGCTCAGCTGTGGTCCACTCATTGACTGCAGCTGTGGTGTTCTCTGTTGGGGTGTGCAGTATCTGGTTTCCGCCACCAGATGGAGACAAAGAGGGCAGTGGTTGAAGCCATCTCAAGGGGATGTAGCGTCCCTCCAGCACACAGCCTCTCGTGACGTCACAGTGTGTGTATGTGTGTGTGTGTGTGCCCCTGTTTGCGTATGTGCGTGTGTATGTGTGTGTGTTGTGTGTGTGTGTGCGTGTGCCTTTATGTGTCTGTGTCTGTTCCCATGCGTGTGTGTGTGTGTGTCTATGCCCGTGTGTGTGTGTGTGTGTGTGTGTGTGTGTGTGTGTGTGTGTGTGTGTGTGTGTGTGTGTGTGTGTGTGTGTGTGATTGTGACAGGAAGAGAGCATGGGTGTCTTGAGCAGGCAGGCAGAGTAATCTTTATCTTCCTGTATACAGCAGTGGCAGCGCTGCAGTATCACACTGATACAGATCCTGATACATGCAGGAGGGCTACGCTGAACAAGCACGCAGTGGGGAGGGGATAAAACGGGAGAAAGAACACGTCTTAAACACTTCCCTCATCCTTCATCATCCATTCTTCCTTTCTTCCTTCCTTCCCTCCTTCCTTCCTTCCTTCTCTCTTTCCTTCCTTCTTTCCTTCTTTTCCTTTTTTCTTTCTTCCTTCTCTCTTTCCTTCCTTCCTTTCTTCCTTTTCTCTTTCCTTCCTTCCTTTCTCCCTTCCCTGTCTCTTTTCTTCCCTCCTTCTCTATTTCCTTCCTTCTTTCTCCCCCTCTCCTCCTTCTCGCCAGGTGCCTTGGGACCATCATGTGGAGAGGAAGAATTGGGCTTGAGTCCAAAGTCCAGACATGCTGTATGAAGCACCTCTGTTCAGAACGGCCATTTCCTCTACAGTAGATTGTTCAGGATTATTCCAGAATAAAAACATGGCATGCCAGAGCACTGTGGTTGACTTGTGTATGCATATCAAATGTGAAGTTCAGTGCCGGTGGCCACAACAATTAAGCCCCTTTTGTCTGCCACATAGAAGGTTGATTTCCCTACATAAATATTTTACCGCTTAATGAATAAGGACTGGTAAGTCTGGTGGACAAATGTATATTGGGTGCAAAAAAAATACAACTTCCCATGTTAATCTGAAAAATAATCATGAAGTTAGGCAGTGGTTTATATCTTTCACATGGAAATAATAAATAATACCTTTACGTAAATAAAAAAAAAATGGTATTCCCAACTGAATCAATAAATCAAATGTGGGGCTGTACTTCAATTAAACAAGGAAAGCATTAGTGATTCCCTGCCCTTTCCCCATGGATGAAAAAATCTGTCATGTTATGTAAAATATGAATTACATGAACGCAACTGGCACACTCACTGTGATTCTCAACTGAGTCAGAATCCAATCAAATAAGAAAATAAATTGATTTGGGACCTTGTGGATTGGAAATTGGAAATCACCACCATTTACTGACTACTAAGTCCCATTTTCTAGCCACATGCATATGTATGACCTCAATTTAACCCCAACTAACTCCTCAGAAATGTAACTGTGTGTGTGTGTGTGTGTGTGTGTGTGTGTGTGTGTGTGTGTGTGTGTGTGTGTGTGTGTGTGTGTGTGTGTGTGTGTGTGTGTGTGTCTGTGTGTGTGTGTGTGTGTGTGTGCGTGTGTATGTGTGGGTGTGAATGTCGCTACAGTGTAGGACTGCTGCATCAAGTGTACTGCTGTGTGTGTCCATTCAGTGACCAATGAATTATATTCCTGCACTCATGTAACAAAACATGAATACCATTAGTGCCAGATCGCCTTAGGCCTTTCTTTGGGCAATACAGGGAAGCACAGTGTGGGGGTGCTGAACGATAACCTGACTCTTGCCAGATGGCATGGGAGCCGACCACAAGGCACATGGCAGACCATGTGGGACTACTGCACCAAGCGTGCTGCTGTGTGTGCCCATTCCGTGACCAATAAATGGCCTTCCTAAACTCAGTCATCTGCCATTGTGTTCGGCAACTGAGCATTTAAACCCTGACCCACCTGTGAACCTCCAATCACCTGCTCCATCTCCATTTTCCACCAGCAATCGTTTCCCCCCATTAACAGTTGGTGCGGGTTTCCAACACAAAATGTCCGTCCGTAAAAGTCTTCCCTCAGGAAACAAGCACCATAGTTATTATTAATTCTGTTTTACGTTGTCATCATCACCCAGTGACACTTGCACATATAGGGCCCAAAATGTTCTGCTACGCCCCTGCACGGAGCACAGCTCCCCTGCTGTTGTCGTGGTGTGCCTGGCCCGGAGGAAGATGCTGCCAACTGGGCATGGAGGTATGAAGGTATCCTGGTGGTACCCAGGCTACAGCATCCATCACCACTCCACCAAGAGATAGGGATGCTACACCAGAGACGTTCTATTGAGACGGATCTAGTCAAGATGGCCAAATGGCCCACGGCATTCGTACTGACCGCTTGTGAATGTTCAACAGCACATCTTCTGGCCACAAGGCACAGGAGCCTCATTGTGTGTCCGATAAACAGGTTCATTGTCTTGTATCACTATCTATTTGTCTGTTTATCTATTGATCAATTTTACTATTATAACACTTTTCTTTGCCTTTTGCTTTGAATCATTCTCTTATCTCAGATGTGATGAATTTCTTTGATGCTTTGTTATCACTTTTGCTAGTTATTACTGTGTTTTATTGTTGAGTGATCTTGGGGATTTTGAAAGGCGCTGAAAATGAAAAATAAAATGTATTATTGTATTTATTATTGCTGTTATTTTTGTTGTTGTTTCTGGAGACAAGAGCAGTATCCACATTTCACCCCAAAGGCATTTCCTGCACTTTCGCTCTTTACCAGCTCAAGAAATAAGATTGATTTATGGTAGTAGATTTATGGAGATACTGATTTGAAGTAGTATCATGCAAAAATCACTGTACCTGTGTGAGGTCATCCTGTATTGTATTTAGCTTATTGCACTGCTCCAAAATATATATTTCCTATCGGAAAGCTCTTTTTTTCATCTCCTGGATTGAATAGTGTGTGTCTGAAAGGGTTCCTGTCACCATTTTGTCTGAGGGCTATTGTTCACGCGCCAGTCTTGTCCTACCATATGTTAAGTCTCACATTTAAGATAACTCTCAGCTTGTGACCTGCCTTTTGATGTGGGTATTTTCTGGCTTCTCGGAGGCCATACTGTGTAAAGAAATAGGTCTGTCTTATTGAGGCATAACATGATGTGAAGAATGTATATGAGGTGACTAATAATATTTTTAGTAGGCTAGTTTATTTCAAGAATTCATGCTGCCCATTCACAAATGTTGCATTTTTCATGAATATTTACCACCACCATTAAATTCTATGTATTCATTATGACTGGTACAATTTCACTTTTCATAGGCCTACATCAAAAAGGGGATCTTCTCCATTTTCCGCAATTTTGAATTTCCAGAAGTAAGCATTTTTAGCTGCAAAATGTGCTGTGCTTTGGTCATACTAGTAAATATTAGTTCATTGTTTAGTAAATAACCATGAAAAGATCAAACTTGGCAGTAGACAGCACATAGTGGCAATACCTACTCTGGCCACCATCCTAGTGCACCTTGTCTGTTATTTAACCTGGCATACAGTATCTACGTAAATCCTAAAACTTTTTTTTTTTTTTTTTTTTGTGAAAATTACATTT